>NC_143482.1:35701468-36003751 GCF_027475165.1 Benincasa hispida
ATAGGAAGCATGTTACATGCATTGAAAGTATGTTATAATATGTTATAATATATAGTATGCATGTTAGGGTTTCTTTTATTTAATATAATATTTATATTAGATATTGAATGCCTTTTTTGTATGTTGTGGATGTTTAGAATGTCTTAAATTTTGTAATATGTTATAAAGTTGACTTAAACGTTTAAAATCCATTAGAAAGAACAGCTGCATGCTCACTTAGGTTAACCACTTGTTTTAATAGTTAAAATAGGTTGTTAAACTTGTAAAACTAGAGTTACAAACTCAACCGGTATATAATCCTATCAAAGGCTGGGGGTATTTAAGTTGACGGTCTACGGAAGACCTCCTACCTAGGGATTATGGTCGAATAATTGAGCGTTGGTAACCAATTTTATGAGCATTCGTGAGTGGTGTGAGGTAATAAAAATAGTTATAAACTAGATATCGTAGGTTTAAATCCATCTATAAGTTTTATACTCAGATAAACCACCTAGACATAAGGTTATTTTTATTAGCTGAAAAGAACCTAAGTATAGATTTACCCAAACATTTAGAACACGTTAGTGGGAGATTAAATGTTATTAGCTCTCACGTCCTCAAGAGTTCACACCGTGAGATCCATGCTCGACTTCGTGTCGATTTTACCTCGATTGATCCATTCGAAAAGTGTTTCCATGGATCAATAACAAGGTGAATGAGAGAAGTCGTTCATAGTAAGTGAGTGAAGGAAATATGTCAACATTGTCCTATGGTCTCCTCCATTAGTTTAAACCGTGAGACTACTATGTTGCGTCTGCTGTCATTTTTAGGCAGCACTAGCTAGTCGTTAACCGCAGCGATCCCCACGAAGGGTTTTAATATAGGATTAGGAACAACCCAAGCTTCATTAAATGAATAAGGGTCTTATATTTCCATCTTTGGTATTTGTCTTCTATTTCGGAGGCATACTCATGCCGTTCTGTAAGATCTGAAAACGACGGGCTATACTTACAAGACTTACTATGTGTTAGTAAAGATCTGGACCAAAAATGTTAACTAAATGACTATTGGAATATGAGTTATTCTGGAGATAGTATTTCGTCAAGAATTGTCTTGCTCCTGTGAAGGAATTCTTGACTGCCCCTCGGTAGCAATTGTTCTAAATTACTTAAGTATCGTTGCAAAAATAATGATTATGGGTACATTATCACTTTGTTAAAACTTGATTGGATTTAAAAATAATTCACTTATTGAATTTGTTTATAATTTCAGAATGACGAGGTCAATTATACAATTGTTGGCATCAGACAAACTGGTTGAGGATAGTTATGTGACATGAAAATCGAATTTGAACACGATACTTACGATAGATGATTTGTGATTTTTCTTAACGGAGGAATGTCCTCCCATTCTTAGCTCTAATTTCAATCGAACTGTTCAGGAAGCATTTGATAGATGGATCGGGGCGAATGATAAAGCCCATGCTTATGTCCTCGCCAGCTTATCTGACATTTTGGCGAAAAAATACGAGAATATAAGTATTGCCAAAGAGATTATGGAATCTCTGAGAGGGATGTTTGGACAACCATCCTTCACCCTGAGGCATGATGCTATCAAATACGTTTATAACAGCCGCATGAAAGAGGGGACCTCAGTTCGTGAACATGTCCTGGACGTGATGGTCCACTTTAATGTGGCAGAAGTAAATGATGTTGTGATGGATGAGAGAAGCCAAATTGGTTTTATTCTAGAATCTCTTCCAAAGAATTTTCTACAATTATGTACAAATGCATTGATGAATAAAATTGAATACAACTTGACTACTCTGCTGAATGAGTTGCAAGCTTTCCAGACTATGTTAAGAACAAGGGTCTGGAATCAGATGTAAATGTTACTTCTCCTGAGAAGAAAGAAACGTCCTCCAAGCCTGATGTTGCCTTCTATTCGTAGAATAAGAGTATTACAGTGAAGAAAGACAAAGGTAAAGGGAAGAAGAAGCCTGTTGGATAGAAAAACAAGAAAACCACTGCAGACAAAGGGAAATGTTTCCACTGCAATGAAGAATGGCACTGAAAGAGAAATTGCCCTAAATACCTTGCTGAGAAAAAAAGCAGAGAAAGCTAAACAGGCAACTTAGTTCTTAAGGACCGCTTACTCAGCTTGACAAGTGGGAGAAGTTGTTGCTGAAGATGATATTACCTACTTTTGTAAATCTTGTAATGAACAAATTGTACATTTATTTTTTTTTGAATGAAATGTTCATTTTTAGAAAATATGTTTGTTCTATCTCATAGCAACTTCTATTAAGAATCAAATTGTTAAAAGCCATTTGCAAATATTCAGATATTTAATGGCTAAGATCGAAGTATAATAAGTTTAAAGATTTCTAGATCTGACTGTTAACAAGAGTTGTTAAGATAGGTCAGATGCATCTTAATCAAAGAGTTGAGAGTACCTCAATGTAATGGGAGGAAAGTGTGCTTCCTAGTCATTATCGAGAATTAGGTGCAATCCCCATATAGTTTAATACGAAGCCTATTGTACACTAATATGTTTACAATGATTCTCTCGGCTAAAGTGTTTGAGAATCACCTAGTAAGACTAGAAATACCAGATTTAAATAACCTAGGGCAAGTGGGATAAATATTCGGTATAGGATACCGAAAGGTAAACCATGGGTATGGGATGCCCTAGTGTATTGTATTTATCTATAAAACATAGAAACTCAGTCTTATATATCAGATATATAAGTTACCACTGGAATTTTAGTCTAAGTGAGAGTTTGTTGGGTTTTATGTCCTAAAACTCGTGGTTTGTAAACAATAGAACTTATTCTGAAAATTCAATAAGTTGTTATTGAATATATTGTTTTTTTGAAACCAATAAACTTAAGTCCCTTGACTATTACATGAGTACTTGAACTTTATGTGGAAACATAAAAGCGGATCAGGTTCAAGTAAATATTCAAAATGATCTATAGTATATGAATAAGGTTGGGTGCCTTATTCTGGTAACACTATTGGATGCAGCCTACCCTATGTTGTAAAGTGCTACAAACGAAGTGATCCTAATTCGTTCATGTTGGGACATGAGAAGTGGGGGTGTCTTGTGCAAATGATTTTTGTGCAAAATCGGACTATGAAACCAGTTACTCTTACTTTATAACACTGTTTACTGTTTAGGACTGATTATTTCAAAACAATGACCTAGGTAACTTGACCTTAATCCTGAGCTAACTATGAACTTCTATTTGTTCGAGATTATCCTTTGATCTGCAAACGGTAAGAGTAGACCAATTTCTCTGCTCAATAAACCTCCCATTTTGGGGATAAGATTGGATGAATAGCTAGGGACATAGTGTGCAAGATGGAATTCACTCCTACACGATTAGGGTTAATAGAGATGTTGTTCTTTTTAAGTGTTGATTCTTGGTCTTGAACAAGAGGCCTCACCCTCTCATTGGCTCGAGTGGGATCCAATTTGTTGATTGGATCACAAATCAATTGTTCACTAGGGTATCAGTAGGACTTAAGGAACAAGAGGTAATGTCGGGGGTAAAACAGAGATTCGACCCAACCGTTATTACGAACAACTTGTGAAGGGTTAACTTACTAATCATGGTTATATCAAGTGGACATAATATATCTACAGCGAGGGGAGTTCAGCTATGGGTTTTAGTATAATCACCCATTAGTTAACGAATGGGGGTTAGTTTGGTCTAATGAGTTTAGCCGATTAATCTCGGATCGTTGGAGGCCATGATCTGTGGGTCCACAAGATCCCCTACTAGCTCATAAATTGATTAGCTCTAGAATAGCGTAATAAGTTAATTTAAAATGTTCAAATTAGAATTAAACTAAATGGGAGAAATAATATTTAAATATGATTTAAATATTTGAAGATGGAGTTGTGTAAAATTAATTAGAATTATTTAAATTGTTTAAATTATTTTTTATTAATTTTATTAAGAAAATTAGTTTATGAAATTAATTTTTTAAAATTAATAATATTTTCAATTCTATAAAATAAAATTTATATATGAAATAAATTTTTAAAAATTGAAAAAGAGAGAAAAAACAAAATGGAAAGTTGACATTTTCCATTGTATTCTTCAAGTAGCTTACTAACAACCCACCATTTCAAGCATCAATTACTCCAAGTATGAGCTGCATATCATGCAACTAATCTCTTTGCATGATAGTCTGCAATATATTGAAGATATTGGAGTAGTTTTGAAGTAATGCAATCGATCAAATTTTTCTGAAAAATTCATGAGAAGAAAGGTGTTCTTCATTTTTCATTTGGGTTGCGGTAGTGAATTTTTCTCCAAATTCCTTTAATTCAGGCTTATTTTGAGTCTCACTACTCAATCTATTGCACCAAGAGGATAGTAGAGAAGATCTTGGGGTGGTCTACAACAAGAATGAGAGGAGATTAGCAGTTGGATTTAAGCTTTGAGGAAGTTCTACAAAGGTATGTCACGAAACCCATTTATTTATATTGAAGCATGCTTTCATTTCTGCGAAAATTAATGAATTAAAGTGTTTATGGATCCTTCTCACTTCCGCTACGCGTTGATACGTTCCAACAATTTTAATTCATATTTTGCTCATTAACCCTCATAATTCTAAGTAAAAGGCTATAATAGCTTGTATTTTTACAGGCTATCACACCCCTAAATTTAGAATCATGCTTGTCCTGAAGCATGCCTTATACTAGAGAAATTCAAACCTTGCCCTCTGGCTTTTCCTTTGCATTGACCAGCTTCTCAGAATATTCCCCTACACCTCTAATCTTAGTAGCAACACTCTCTTCAAACTTAGCCACTTCTTCTAAGAGATATTTTCTAAGTTTAATTATGACAAGCCTTTACTCAAAACTTTTTACTCATCGTAGACAACTTTGCTTTTAGCTTTTTACAATGCGACCATTCAAAATGATTCAAATCTTTGTGACTTATTATTAAAATAAGGCGTTGAACCTGGTTACGCTCTTCATTTTGGCTTACCCCCATGGGCGTCATGCGGGCATCCAATTCGGTTACGTGCCATATTCAACTCAAATTTTGTCTTAGCTAAATCTAGTTTGCACCAGATAGGGGAGTGGTTATTATGCATTGATTCTTGTCACCTACATTCATTTTGGCTCACCTGGATGAGTGTCATATAATGTATCCAACTATTGGTAGGTACCTTTCACAACTTAACTCTTATCAGCTTGGATTTCACCTTTGCGCTGTCAATGGAGTTTTTTTTTTTAAGCGTTGTCGCAATATTTATTTTCAACGCATTTTCTTAGACCAATCCCACCCCACAAATTTAGGTAGTAGTCGGGTCCTTCCCAAAAAGCTAAAGACAAATTTGTTCAAAGATGCGGTAAAAAGAGGTTTGAGTAGAAGTTTGCACATAATAAAACTTGAGACTGTCAAACTTTAAAGAAGCTACTAAAGTGAGGTGAGCCATGCTACATTTAGTTATGGATGCTAATTTATCAACGCAAAAAAAGGCAAGCGGGCAAAAGAGAATCTCAAAAGGATAATGCATGAAAGATAACAAGAAAAGAGTGATGCAAGCAGAGTGTCGATTGCGTTAATAACTTAGAATTCATGCGAAAGAAATAGTCATGCGTTGAATAAGGGAGAGAATTCTTCTTTTGAACAACACACTGAGAGGGAATTATTATCGCACCAAACAAGAGCGATTGCCACACCACATCCAAGAAAAGTAGCCGTAAATCCAAAACACAATAATCAAATAAATTAACTAAAGTTAACTTAGAAAGAAAAGTAAAGATAGAGTAGAAGACGTCCTTGGAGAAATTAGAGTGAAGTCACCGCAAGGATTCTTCCATGCAAGGGATCGAACTCACCTTCTTAGGTCAAGGGACTAATTTTCCTGACCACCAGAGCTTCTAGCATTCATTGGCCGTATGGCAGTAGCCATGCTTCTAAGATTGCTTCCAGCTCATGCGACAAATGACCTTTCAATCTCAGGGTCGGGCATAACATCTTCAGTCAAATATCGTTTGCAACTTGGTTGCATAAGCAACAATACGCCTAAGACCAAAAAGGGGGCCTGCGAAAACATAAAACTTAAACAAACTATTAGATGCCAAGTCCCCAGCAATGGCACCAAAAACTTGATGGAAAAAATAATTCTTGCTTTGATGATGATTGCTATGCCTTGATGGTCATGCAGTTATCATCCATTGATAAGAAGAATATGCGGTAATTGTGTATGCGATGACCATGCATTCTTACCACAAGTTTTCTTGCTCTCTCAACAAGTATAACGAGAATGCAATCTTCTCGAGATGATCCAAGGTCGAACACAGAGAATTGCAACTAAGGAATGCTTGTAAAGTAATGCATTTGAGGTGATGAATAAAAATAAAAAGAAAGAAGTTAATTAGTTGTGCGCTACTCATACACTTAGCTAAATAGACTAAGCAATTGAAGTTTGACTATGAGAATGGGTAGAGTTACGGCAACTGTTAACGCGTCATAAGATGCATGGAGAAGTAGAGTTGAGGGAAAATTTCATCAAGTCATTAAATTTGGTCGCAATGGTAATGCCAGCTCGCCACACTAACGCATGACACACCTCTCAGTGGTCAGCCGCGTGCTTATATCTCTATAACGCATGGTTGCGTTGAGCATGAGATTATTTCTATCTCTAGGAACACTGCTCACTTTACTTAACGAGTTCCACTATTTACCCTCTTGTGCAGTTGATTATATCTATTTAGCTCATAGAGAAGCATTGCGATAGCCTCGCACTAAGCAAAGAGGATTGACTCACTATACTCACGCAATGCACACCTCTTGGTGGTTTGTTACATGCTTCATATCTCTGTGCCACATGATTGAGCCAAAATGTAATACAATATATAGGTAAGAAGATGGGTAAAGGGCTAGATGTAGACAATCTTTTGCTTCCATCAAGTATGTCAAGGCTATATGTGGTGCCATGGATGGGCGGTGGAGTAGTCTCTTTTGAGCTCTATCTCGAGCGAAGCACCGATCGTTAATTCGTAAAGGATTGTGGGAAGGAAGAACTCTCAAAGACTGTTTGCTTATGCTCTCGTCTATGATCACAAGAATATGCTTAAGGTAGAGACCCGGATGCCTTGAATTTGGGCTCCAAGGATCCATTTATAGAGCTCAGTCGTCGATAACATTGGTAGTCCCACTCTGAATCATTACCATCACTGTTGAAATAGGTGAAATGTCATCATGATCGTATCTCTTTGATACTTCCAAGGTATGGGTTCATGATTGTTTCCTTCTGAAGAATCAACGCATTACACACACTTTGCGATCAACAATCTAACACGATTATCACTCTGTAGTTGCAGCATTTCATGCTACGAACTTATCTTCATGAAGATCAACGCATGCGATTAACTTTGCGATTGTCTGGGATCAACGCATGCAATCAATACCTGTGACAACTATAAAAATAGACATTTTGACGCAGAATAACGCATGATATGGGGTTAACGGGAATTTTCAATGTTGATTGACGAAAGCTCATTTTTCTACATGAATCCTTAGTCATTTTAATGCATATTTTACTCATCAACCCTCATAATTCTATGTAAAAGACTGCAATGGCTTGTATTTTTACAATATATCACTGATTTAGTTACTCTCTTTGCATCTATAAATGTATCTGATAATCTATTTGCTATATTTTGCAAATGAATTATTTTCTGAACTTCAAGTTCACATTGATCTGTACGGGGAACTTAGTCGTTGTGGTATCATATCCAATATATATTTCTGACCTCCTTTGAGGACCCATCTTCATACATTGTGGTGGAACAATTGGAAAGTGATGTTGCATACAAACTAGTATGTCCCCATACAGATGAAAGAAGCTCAGCTCTTATAAGTAATGGTCTTACAATTAATTGTAAACATTTTATGAATGATTCCGCTAAACCATTTTGTATATGAACATGAGCTATAGGATGTTCACTTATCCCAATTGACATATAATAATTATCAAAAGCATGGGATGTAAATTCACCATCATTATCAAGACAAATGGTCTTAATTGTATAATCAGGAAATCATGCTTTTAACTTAATTATTTGAGCAAGTAATTTTACAAATGCAAGATTTTGACGTGATAATAAGCACACGTATAACCATCTACTCGATGCATCTATTAATACCATAAAATATCTAAATGGTCGACTTGGTGGATTAATAAGTACACATATATCACCATTAATTCGTTCTAAAAATGTAGGTGATTTAGTCACCGCTTTAGAAAGTGATGGTCTAATTATTAATTTGCCTTGAGAGCAGGCATCATATGATAATTCATTAGATTGAAGAATCTTATAGTTCTTCAATGGATGTCCATTTGAATTCTCAATAATTCTTCTCATCATTATAGATCCCAGATAACTCAATCGGTCATACCAAATTATAAATATGTATAGATTCATGAACTTCAAGTTCATTATTGCATATGTTTCAGTTACTCGTATATAAGTATAATACAATCAAGAAGATAAAGCAGGCAATTTTTTCGATATACGTATTTTAGTTGAGACAATAGAGATAATTTATAGATATTCCACATTATTCTTACTATCCATCTCAATATGATAACCATTGCATCGTATATCTTTAAAACTTAGAAGATTTCTATTTGATTAACTAGAGAACAATGCATTGTTAATTGTAAATTTTATTCTTTTAGGCAAAATGATATTTTCTTTTCCAAAACATTCGATCAAGTTTGCAAAACCTGATATAGTATTTACTTTTGCTTTCAGCATTGTCAATTTGGAAAAGTATTTTTTATTTATAAGTATTCTGTGTGTAGTTGCACTGTCTGCTAGACATAGATCTTCTTTGCTCATTTTCTAATCACCCAACATATGAAAATGATCCATGTTTCTTCATTAAAAAAAAATAATTTTAACAAGAAAAACAACACTTAAAATATACAAAAGTTTCTAAAAAAATACGAAGATAAGAAAACAGCAACATTAAGTCTACATATTCTCAAAGTTGAAAGAAACACTTGATGTTCCACCAACTGTGTCGATATTCTCTTCAGGTGATTCAAAGAAGTCCGCCACATCCAAATTTGTCATGTGGGATGGGTGAAATATGTCATTATCCTGGTACACAAAATTTGCTTCAACATTTTTCTCTTTTTCCTTTAGGAAGCCTTGATAGAGATCAACTAAGCGTTTTGACGTACCTGTCACCACTGCCCAGTCATTCCGCATTGGAAGTATTTATTTTCAACACTCTTTGAACTTTTATCTTTTGGAGCTTTTCCTTTGTGATCATCATTTTGTATGGTTCTTTTGAAATTTAAATGATTAGAACAACCATCACGAAAATAATAATTATTTCTTCCTCTACCACGATCATGACCTCGACCACGGTTATTCACGTTCACATCATTCACTTCAGGGAATAGTGTTGTTCCAATTGGTCGAGATTCATAGTTCTTCATCAATAACTCGTTATTTTGTTCGGCCACGAGAAGACAAGAAATTAGTTCAGAATATTGTTTAAAACTTTAGTTCACAATATAGACAAAGTGACAAGTAGGATGTGGACATGCACGGACACAAAGAGTGCACATGGACAATATGAAAAATGACACATGACATGTAGGACACTAAGCATAGGATATCTATTTTTATGATATTTATAATAGAATGTACTATGAAAGACGAGTTTAAAAAATTAATTTTTAGAAATTCCAAAGGATCAAAAAAGAATTAAAATCTTGATTGTAACTTACTCTTAAAATATTTTCAAAGCGGCGGTTTCTATTCATAGCAGAAAAACTAATTACAATTTGCGATACTTTTTTTACTTTTGCGGATTTGAAAAGGTAAAAGTCCAAAATACCCTCTACTATATGTTGAATATAAATGATATATTATTGATATAGATCATTTTAAGTATTATCAAATTACTTAAGTGATATACCTTTGATAGATACCATGGAAAATCAATTTTGATGTATAATTATTAAAATTCAATAATGACAAGACTTTATGTTGATGTACTCACAACTTTTATACTGGATAGTTAAGTAATCGTTTTAATGTTATACTACTGATACAATAATATCGTATATATTAAAAAATTTCCTTTCTAATAAGTATTAACATACTACTGATATACCAACCATTCTAATTTTGCAAAAATTAAATAATTTACAAGTCCAGTCCAATTGAAATAACGGGAGGTCCAAAATGTTCTACACGTTTAAACTATGTTTGTTGTTAGATATATTGCAGATACACTCATTTTTTACTACAAATATTTACTAATTGATGTTTGATATGCTCATATCTTATATGTGAGATACTGCCTATACACTTGGAATCTCGTACTCACAAATTGAAATATGCAAACTTTAGTTTGAAGCACATTATTGACTAAATGTTGGTCGTTGTTAGATATATTGTTGATATACTCATTTCTTACTTTATATATTTATTGATTAACGTCTGATGCACTCATGTTTCATATCTGACATACTACTTATTGAATTGGAATACAATGGTTATAAAATTAAATTGATGAGGAGAATTATTAAATTAATTAGTATATTAAATTGATGGTAAATATAAATGCTTTATATCAAAATAGATTACTGATTGAAGGTTCGTTGTTGATACTTGTTATGTACACTGTTGATACACTTGAAAAAAGTATTTGACGTTCAGATATATTTTTGATATACCCTTATCTTACTTCAAGTATTTAATTATTGATGTTAGATACACTCGTATGTCTTATATTACTAATACACTTGAAATATTATATTTATAAAATGAGATACTCACATGTTTTACTTCAAAATAAGTTATCGATCTAATGCATGTTGTTTTTAGATAGATTGCTGATATGTACACTTGAAATGTTAATTTTTTATTTTTTATTTTTAGATATACTGTGGATATATCAAATTTAAAATATATCATTTGGGCATTTAAAGTATATAACTTCAAAACTTGTGAAAATTAAAATTAGTCACTACAAGAACTTTGGGCTTTAATTTTGGTTGAAAAAAATAAAATGGATGTATAATGTCGTTTTGTTTTTTTTTTAAAAAAAAGTGGATCTTTGATGTCGATTTTAGTCATGGGCTTTTTTGATCCAATCATCTATTTGTCTGATCTACTAATGGGGTCTTCCGACCCTGTCGTCGGCATGGTGATTCAGCTCTATTTTCTAGGTGCAACGCTCGTCGATCTTGTGCATTCGCCAGATTTACCCATCTCAGGTCAGATCTATTCCAATCTTTGAGCTCTGGTTCAGATCTCTTCAAGCTTGTGGGTTGAGTGAAATTCTTCACAATTTTTGTGTGGGTTGTTTGAGTTGTTTGCTTGGACCAAAGGTAAAATTTTCTTTTCATATTTATTTTCAATTTCGTAATTTAAAGTTATTTCATTCATTTTATTTTTATTCCAATGATAAGCTTCTTGAAATTGTGAAATGTTGGAATAAAATTAGTTTAAGAATATTTGGTTGATAGTCTTACTTGGTATGATTCTAGTGTACATTAGTACCATTTTTTAAAATTATATTTTAGCCTTTAATATTTTATTTGTGTTATTCTTTTGAGTTTATCTCAAAATTTAATATAAGGTAATTTACTTATTGTTGTAGATTATGGTTCATAAGATTTTAAAGTGTTGAAATGAAAATTAGTTCATGAATACAAATTTATTTGATGGTCTTGCTATCATCTTTTTGTTTGGTTGCTAATGTGCTTATCGAACATTTTCATGGGTTATATTTTAGTCATGAAAATATTTTGTTTTTGTTCTTCTGTGTTTGTCTCATGTTGATATAAACAAGTTTTAGATCTTCACGTTGATTATGGTTAAGTTTACAAGCTTAAGGTTACATAATTTTTTCTTGTTATTGTTTGTCTCTTTTGTAGATTAAGTCGCATATTGTACAATCATGGATAACTCATGGATGAAAATGAATAGAATGTCAACTGAATATGGGTTAGGGGTTGAGATGTTTATTAAAAATGTTCTACAACATTCAAATATGTTGAGTTTTATGAGTTGCCCTTGTTTGAACTGCGTGAATGAAAAGACTCTGAATATAAACACAATAAGAGATCACTTATTTTTTAATGGTATAAATCAAAGTTATCAGACATGGATTTTTCACAGTGAATCATTACTAATCTAGAGAAACAATAAAAATGTGTCTACTAGTAATAGAGATGATGTTGATGAGGATGATCGTGATGTTGATTACACAGTTAGAATGTTTGAGACTTCAAACAACTATTTTAACGAAAAATTCGATAAATTTGAAGGATTAGTAGATGATGCGAAAAAACTATTGTACTGAAATTATAAAACTTTTACAAAAATATGTACCTTGGTAAAGTTATATAATTTGGAAGCTAAATTTGGATGGAGTGATAAGAGTTTCACTGAGTTATTAAAATTAATTCATGACAAATTACCTAGTCCTAATCAAATTCTAACTTCTAATTGAAAAAGATTTTGTGTACACTTACAATGAAGTATGAGAAGATTCATGCATGTAGCAACGATTGTTACTTGTTTAGAAAAGAACACAATGGGCAAGTTTTGTTGGCCGATTTGTGTAAGACTGCACTTATTTATTATTATTATTACTTTGTGTCTTAATAGAATGTAAATGCTAGTTTAAAATGAATCTTGACGATTTTTGAGTAAAATATGCAAGCTTAGAATGAATATGAAGTACCAATCATTGTTTGTGTATAGACGAATTATTATCTAACCATGATCTTTTTCTTGGAAGAATTGGTGTATAGTTTTATTATTTAGGGGTATTTGGTGTAAGTACTCATGTAAGTACTAATTAATGTTTGTGAAGGGAGAAATGATTATTAATATTATAGAAGTGTTTGGTATTTCGTATTACAGTTTTGAAGAAGCGGGTGGTTCCATATGAGTGGTGGATATGACAATTTTAATTATTGTTCTATGGAAGTGTGTTGTCGATATATAAGTGTTGGTTAGTGTGTTTATTCATATTTGATAAGTACTTATAGAATGGATTGGAAGTACTAAATGTTGTTTGTGGATGGACAAATTATTACTTATACTATAGAAGTGTGCTTTATTGTAGTTCTATGGAAGTGTATTATTGTATTTTAGATAACTGTGTATTTAGTTTTGTGGTAGAGTATATTGTTGTGTCGATTGTTTTATTTTAGGTTTCGGTTCTGTATATTTAAAGGTAGCAGAGAAATATTGTTGGCTTGCCACACATATAGTGTAACAGGCACACTTTACAACAAAATAATTTTATTTTTTTTTTTACGTTTTTTTAATTAAATAAGATGGACATTTCTTGACCCAAAATGAGACACCTAATGTCGTTTTCAACTGTTTGACTGACATTAAAAATTGATAGGACATTTTTAAAAATGAGAAATTAAAAATAATATCGGACAATTATTGAGATAATTTGGTAAAAAACTGACATAGAAAATAGTGTACAATGTTGGTTTTCAACCAACATTGAAGATAATTGACATTGAAATTCCAGTCAACTATAATGTCGATTTAAGACAATCGATATTAAAAACGTTTTGAAACACGATCTTCAATGTCAATTTTCATTCGACATTGTACCCCTATAATGTCAGTTTTAAACTGCATTAAATCCCAATTTTGTAGTAATGAGTTATAACTCAAATTCATATATTGACATACGGAAAATAAGTATATTCTACTATTGATATGCTATTCTAAATATAAGTATATCTTGCAGGTACTTTAAATTAATAATGGCTAATCAATCTCATATGTATCCATTTAAATTGGTTTTTTCCATCATTTTCTTCAAGGGTGTTAGAATTGCTTAAACTACATAGAAACACATCATTGAAACTATCACACACGAAAATAAATATCTATTCATAATATGATGTTTTATAAGGAACATTCTATAACTATAAAAATACTCTTGACGAGAATAGAAACGACATACATAAAAATCTCACACACTTACTAGAAATGATGATTAAAGGGAAAAATATAAAAAAAAAAAGACAATACATAGTTCAGTGTTGTATATATAATAATGTATGTTTAATCCATTTGTTGCAGATCTGAATATGTTAATCAAGGTTTTGTTGCGGTTGTGTGGGGTGGGTTAAATGAAGGGAAAGGCATGTCCTTTGGAAGAGTCGGAAGGATTGACTTTGGGAGGGAGGGCAATTCAGGTAATTTAGGGAGTTCTAGTTTAGGTATATTTGGTAATTCAGGTAGCTTTGGAAGCTCAGGCTTTGGTAGATTTGAAACTTCAGATAACTTGGGAAGATCAAACTTGGGCAAGCTTGGAACTTCAGGAAATTTTGAGAGATCAACATTAGGTATTTTTGGTAATTCAGATAACTTTGGAAAATCAGGAATTGTAGGCTTTTCCAAGGGTGGAAGGTGAGGCAATGGAGGTAACTCGACCTTCGGTACTGGAGGAAGCTCGGGCTTCGGCAAAGTTGGTATCTTTGGCTTTGGAAGCTCTTCGGGCACCTTAGGTAATGGCATCTCCAATAGATGTCTTGCGCTCACTATCGTGATTAAGAAATCAAAATTCATCAACATAAGAATACCAAGTAATATAAGAGGAAATGTTAAGGTTGAAAAACCATGAGTAGCCATTGAACTTCAAAACAAAAGACTAAAGCGATAATAACACAAGGCTATAGATTATCGTCCCGAAATGATCTTGAATAGATATGTAAGTGTTGATGATCTCCCTTTGTAGCATGTTAGAGATATTTATAGTAGAAGAAAAGAGATGATGGTTAAAGAAGTGTTAGTTCAACTTTCCCACCTACACATATGACTACTGTCTCTAAAATGCAATGTATGGCCTTCTAAATTTGAGCAGCTTTCTTCCAAGATTAAAAATCATAAAAATTAAAAATAAATTAAAAAATAGAATGTATATATATATATATAAAGAATTCAAAGTTAGTTGCAACAAAAGTTAAGCTCCAACGTGTCTCTAACGATTTATTTATTTATGTTTAGAGGTAAAAATTAACAATTACTTATTTGATAGTTTATATGTAATCTTTAATTCTGAAAGAATAGTCAACAAAAAGAATATATATTTGAATTAATTAATTACATACTCTCCAAAACAAGTTAATCAAGTAATATATGTTGAGGTTGACACATGTAGTACTATTAATTTCACACTTTGATAGACATGTTTTCAGCACTAAAACCTTTACTCTTCTTTACTCACTTTACTATTTTCAAACATGCAAGAGTAAGAATAAATGTTGAAGATGGCGACCGGAAGAAATCTTCTCTGAGACGAAGAAAGTTGCAAAGATTAATTTTCAGAAATAAGGAGAAGGAAGAAGGATGAGACAGATTTTATTTCATTAGGCTCGATCGAACTGCATGAGTCTTTAGATTCATCCACTCACATATATGCATAAATCTCGAAAAGAGGCATTGGTTGAAGGATAAATTTTTGGCCAATCACAAAATACTACGTCATTCACTAAATTAATGACTAAACTCAAAGTAATTGAACTTGTGACTAATTAGAAGATGTGTCCCCAAATTGAAGTTGAAGACATAAATTGGCAAACTCTGGTGATATCACGTGTTTTCATCACAAACGTTGGATTGAGTGAAATTAATTTGACCAATTTGATATATAATTTAGGCTAAAGTCTAATTGAACGCAAAAATGTGCTTAATTTGGCCCAAAGGCAAAGTAGGTCCAAGTCCAACTAATTAGGCCCAAGGGCTAGGCCTATGGACCAACCAAGCCCAATCTCACGAAACCCACCAGAGAACTCTATAAATAGATGAGCTCTCTTCATTTGTGGGGTTCAACAATTCTATATTCTAAAGAGCCCAGAGAGAATTCCACGCTCCTTGCATAATCGTTGAAGACACAAGTCTCCTGAAGATACAAGACTCTTCCAAGACTTCAACTTCAAGAAAATCACGTGCTCCACTTCTTCAAGTCAAGCGTATGCATTCAACTGAGAGAGAATCAGAGGATCGAGTACTAGAGATCAAACCACATTACATCAAATCAACACTAACATCAACACAGTTCTACTCTACGAAACAAGTTTCTCTAGAAATCTCGTGCGAACAATAATTAATTAATTTGATTTTATTTTATTTAATTTAATATAATTAATTTAAATTAAATATTAAGATTAACTCCTTGTAGTGACAGGGGAGTTAGCGTGAGTGGAGAGGGGAGTTAACTTCCCTTACTTGCTATGCAGAAGTGTTCAACATTTGAAAAAATAGAACTTACTAAAAAATAGTTCTCTTACACTCACTTTCAATCATCTCTCAATCTCTCACCACTCTCACAAAATTGTTTCTCTGTGAAAGATAGAAAATCTCTTCCCCTTGTCTTCTGAAAGAGGTTTCCACAAACCTTTTCATTGCTGGAGAAAAGTAGGAAAGACCTTGTGGTCGTTTCTTGTTCAAGACTGGAAGAAGAGTTGCTGAGAGATCGTAATCACAACGAGGAATTGTAGAAGATGGAAAATTGTCTTTAAAGGTAACTCCTTTTTTCTCTGAAAATCTTCACTCTATATAATTTTCTGTAAGTTCGAAACATAAACTAAATATATTTAAACCTCTCTATAATTTTCTATGAGTTCGAAACATAAACTAAAAGCATATGGGTTCACATGCTTTTTGGGATTCCCTTCAAGCTCGATATTAGAATTGTAATTTGACGAGACCATCTTAAATTGGGAACCCTTTAGTAAATTTTGATTCTTTTTAATAACTTCTTCCAATTTTTTTCTGAGTTATTCTCACAATCAAAACCCTTCCTATTTTATCACATTGGTTCCCTTGGAATTCAACATAGCATCACTTGTTCCACAATCTAGAATAGAGAACATAGTTTTACTTTGGCTAGTAAGATAACATGACCAAATGATATCAATGTTTTTATCATTATTTAAAATCATATTTAAAAATATTATTAATCCTTGAATAAAATGAAATAATTACTTCCCACAGATAATTAATAAATGAAATAATTGTAGAAAGAGCCCGAAGATATTTTACGATAGTTAATCTATCACATATATATTCTTCAAATGTCACACCCCCTCCCAGATTACCTTCATATCCTGGAAGAAGATGTGATGGTAGCAGTTACTAACGCTGTTGCCACCACTTACCACCCTAACCCACAAAACTTGAGTGCCAACCTAATAACTAATATTAATGCATACAAACAGCTCGCCTTTAGAAGGCTCCATATACATTATATGATCACATGCAGACAGTCAGGACATAATATTTACAAGAGAAGTATTCATAGTTGGACTCAAACTTCACTAACAAGCCCTGATCCCCCTCAAAACACGTGTACATAGATATAGACCATCAACCTATGTTCTTCTTAACCAGCCAGGCCTTTTAGTGGTAAGAAGTAGCAGGATCAACCTTGAGCAACTACTACCTGGAAAAGGAAAACATAGAAAATCTATAAGCTAGTAGCCTAGTGAATGACTGTAAAAATCATTTTATACCATGCTTTACATTATAATAACATGTACATATATTGAGAAACATTTTAAGCAACTTCTTTTAAACATACACATTAATAAACATCCTTAAACATCATTAAACCTTAGTTGAGAACGAGCATACATCGCTCTAGCTCCCAACGTCTGTATCCAACAAATAGACCCATACTTCGGCCTCTCTTGCTAGTATATGGTTTAGGAGACCCATACTTTGGCCTCTCATTTAGAACTACCTACGTGCATATGGAATTTTCTAAGTATCATCATCACCATAGGTACTATTACCTAGATACCTTCTCTTCGTCCTTCTGTACTGGGTTATTTTCTAGCATCAATTCAAGCTTTAATTGCAAACCATTTTCATAAAGAGTCATTCAATCATAGCCTTTCTCCAAAAACACATGCTTCATCATAGGAACTTGAATTTTGTAATGAATTCACAATATACCTTGGCATGCGTTATAACATATACAAGTTGGAGAAGAAACGTTATGAAATTCATTAAACATTTGTTGCTTGAGAAAGTATAAACTCATCATCAACATTACTGTAAATTGCATGGTCTTTTATGCATAAACATTGAAAACATTAAGTTCATTTTAGTGACTCACAACTCGTCGAGGCTCTTAATGGGTTATATGTCTCCCCTAGTTCCTCTTGGCCTGTAAGGACATAATTCTTGGTTAGCTTTTTAGAATTCCCATCAAAATGCTTCAAGTAGTTTGTTTACTAGTGAAACCTTTAACAACAAGACTAGCTTCACTAGCGAGAGCCATCATGAGCGAGATCACCCTCATGAGCGAAATCCTCATGAGCGAGATCCTCATGAGCGAGATCAAGCATTTCACTAGTAAGAGCTCATCATAGCGAGATTTACCACTTCTAACAATATTTGTATATTCACCAGCGAGATTCAGTCCAAAATTTTCAGCAAGATTCTCTTCTTGAGCGAGATTCAGCACAAAACTAGCGAGATTATCATCCTGAGCGAGATTCACATCTTCTTTATCTCGCTCTCGCTCTCCATGGCGAGTTGCTTGCTTGATCTTCCCAAGTAGCTGCCTGCTTACGCATCAAATTCCTGTTTCAACTTCAAAAATTCATTACTCAAATTCCATAACTCAAGAAAGTTTCTTCTACAAACTTATTTGGAATTGAGTTATCTTACCTTAAAATATCAGCCCTAAATTCCTTGTAATTTGGCATGGAGTTTTCAATCTTCACCTCTGACCTTGATTAATCCAAGAACTTGACCCTTCTACAAATTCTTTACTTTTCGTCCTTCTTCTTGTGAGATCTTCCTTCGACAGATCAACCTTGAAAACTAGATCCTCCTAGCTTTTAAATGGAATCGTTCTCACTTAATTTGCTCGAGTCATTTGCCAAAACCATGGTTCTAAAGTTCACCTTCCTTTTTATACTTCCGGCTGCCTCTCATGTTTCAATGTCAAACCGCCACGTCATCCAGCACTAACTTAGTGCTTCCGGCCAATAAGTCTCTTTAATCATTCTTTCTTCTTTCTCTTTTTTTTCCTTCTTTTCTTCCTTTGTAATCCCCTGTAATTACACCATAAATTTCCACTTATCAACTAATTAACATAATATCCTCGTGGCTAAACATACTTATGTAGAAAATGTAGAATTCGGGGTTTACACTTAAGGCGTTGATCGTTAAAGTGCTATGCGATGGCACTAAGCGATCGTGTAGTTCTTCGTGGGAGATAAGCGATGCGTTGAAGTGTTAGACGATGGCACTAAGCGATCGTGTAGTTCGGGTGGAAGCTAAGCGATGCGGTGAAGAGCTATGCGATACCACTACACGATCGTTTACCTATTTGCTGTAGCTAAGCGATGCAGTGAAGAGTTATTCGATAGTAGTACACGATCATTTACTTATGTACGGCAGTTAAGTGATGCGTCGAGAGCTATGCGATAACACTACATGATGGCTTACCTTTGTGTGCGCGCTAAACGATCAAGACGAGGCGTTATACAATGGTGATAAGCGATCTGGTAGTAATTGTCTGGCGTTGGACGATGGAGCTGAACGAAGTGTTAGACACTAAGTGATCGTGTAGCGTTGCCCGACACTAGAGGATGACATTATGTGATAAAAGGTAGACACTACACGATCGTATACCTTGGTCAGGCGCCATGCGATCGTGCTACACGATCACGCAAATACTAAACGATCAGGGAAACGCATGACGATGGTCGTCAATGCTAAACAATGAGCCTTAACGAGATATTGAGCATGGAGCGAGAGCAGTCGGTTCGACAAGTTCTCTTGAGGTTCGGTCTTTTTCAGCCACAAATGATTTTTGGCTGGTCCGGTTCAAACATGGTTTGTCTGGTTCAGACGATTCGAGTCCGGTTCAAGCTACTTGAGTTCATTTTGGAGCGGTTCGAAAGCGGTTCAAAAGCTGTTTGTAATAATTAGGTTTTTGATTGCTTGCTTATGCCAAAACTAAAGCCATATCAGTTAGTGTTTAATTATTTATGCATGTGATGTATGTTATAATTAAATAAATCTTGTATGTGCATACAGTATGCCATGTAGATTTAAAATCCCACTATAGGAAGCATGTTACATGCATTGAAAGTATGTTATAATATGTTATAATATATAGTATGCATGTTAGGGTTTCTTTTATTTAATATAATATTTATATTAGATATTGAATGCCTTTTTTGTATGTTGTGGATGTTTAGAATGTCTTAAATTTTGTAATATGTTATAAAGTTGACTTAAACGTTTAAAATCCATTAGAAAGAACAGCTGCATGCTCACTTAGGTTAACCACTTGTTTTAATAGTTAAAATAGGTTGTTAAACTTGTAAAACTAGAGTTACAAACTCAACCGGTATATAATCCTATCAAAGGCTGGGGGTATTTAAGTTGACGGTCTACGGAAGACCTCCTACCTAGGGATTATGGTCGAATAATTGAGCGTTGGTAACCAATTTTATGAGCATTCGTGAGTGGTGTGAGGTAATAAAAATAGTTATAAACTAGATATCGTAGGTTTAAATCCATCTATAAGTTTTATACTCAGATAAACCACCTAGACATAAGGTTATTTTTATTAGCTGAAAAGAACCTAAGTATAGATTTACCCAAACATTTAGAACACGTTAGTGGGAGATTAAATGTTATTAGCTCTCACGTCCTCAAGAGTTCACACCGTGAGATCCATGCTCGACTTCGTGTCGATTTTACCTCGATTGATCCATTCGAAAAGTGTTTCCATGGATCAATAACAAGGTGAATGAGAGAAGTCGTTCATAGTAAGTGAGTGAAGGAAATATGTCAACATTGTCCTATGGTCTCCTCCATTAGTTTAAACCGTGAGACTACTATGTTGCGTCTGCTGTCATTTTTAGGCAGCACTAGCTAGTCGTTAACCGCAGCGATCCCCACGAAGGGTTTTAATATAGGATTAGGAACAACCCAAGCTTCATTAAATGAATAAGGGTCTTATATTTCCATCTTTGGTATTTGTCTTCTATTTCGGAGGCATACTCATGCCGTTCTGTAAGATCTGAAAACGACGGGGCTATACTTACAAGACTTACTATGTGTTAGTAAAGATCTGGACCAAAAATGTTAACTAAATGACTATTGGAATATGAGTTATTCTGGAGATAGTATTTCGTCAAGAATTGTCTTGCTCCTGTGAAGGAATTCTTGACTGCCCCTCGGTAGCAATTGTTCTAAATTACTTAAGTATCGTTGCAAAAATAATGATTATGGGTACATTATCACTTTGTTAAAACTTGATTGGATTTAAAAATAATTCACTTATTGAATTTGTTTATAATTTCAGAATGACGAGTTCAATTATACAATTGTTGGCATCAGACAAGCTGGTTGAGGATAGTTATGTGACATGAAAATCGAATTTGAACACGATACTTACGATAGATGATTTGTGATTTTTCTTAACGGAGGAATGTCCTCCCATTCTTAGCTCTAATTTCAATCGAACTGTTCAGGAAGCATTTGATAGATGGATCGAGGCGAATGATAAAGCCCATGCTTATGTCCTCGCCAGCTTATCTGACATTTTGGCGAAAAAATACGAGAATATAAGTATTGCCAAAGAGATTATGGAATCTCTGAGAGGGATGTTTGGACAACCATCCTTCACCCTGAGGCATGATGCTATCAAATACGTTTATAACAGCCGCATGAAAGAGGGGACCTCAGTTCGTGAACATGTCCTGGACGTGATGGTCCACTTTAATGTGGCAGAAGTAAATGATGTTGTGATGGATGAGAGAAGCCAAATTGGTTTTATTCTAGAATCTCTTCCAAAGAATTTTCTACAATTATGTACAAATGCATTGATGAATAAAATTGAATACAACTTGACTACTCTGCTGAATGAGTTGCAAGCTTTCCAGACTATGTTAAGAACAAGGGTCTGGAATCAGATGTAAATGTTACTTCTCCTGAGAAGAAAGAAACGTCCTCCAAGCCTGATGTTGCCTTCTATTCGTAGAATAAGAGTATTACAGTGAAGAAAGACAAAGGTAAAGGGAAGAAGAAGCCTGTTGGATAGAAAAACAAGAAAACCACTGCAGACAAAGGGAAATGTTTCCACTGCAATGAAGAATGGCACTGAAAGAGAAATTGCCCTAAATACCTTGCTGAGAAAAAAAGCAGAGAAAGCTAAACAGGCAACTTAGTTCTTAAGGACCGCTTACTCAGCTTGACAAGTGGGAGAAGTTGTTGCTGAAGATGATATTACCTACTTTTGTAAATCTTGTAATGAACAAATTGTACATTTATTTTTTTTTGAATGAAATGTTCATTTTTAGAAAATATGTTTGTTCTATCTCATAGCAACTTCTATTAAGAATCAAATTGTTAAAAGCCATTTGCAAATATTCAGATATTTAATGGCTAAGATCGAAGTATAATAAGTTTAAAGATTTCTAGATCTGACTGTTAACAAGAGTTGTTAAGATAGGTCAGATGCATCTTAATCAAAGAGTTGAGAGTACCTCAATGTAATGGGAGGAAAGTGTGCTTCCTAGTCATTATCGAGAATTAGGTGCAATCCCCATATAGTTTAATACGAAGCCTATTGTACACTAATATGTTTACAATGATTCTCTCGGCTAAAGTGTTTGAGAATCACCTAGTAAGACTAGAAATACCAGATTTAAATAACCTAGGGCAAGTGGGATAAATATTCGGTATAGGATACCGAAAGGTAAACCATGGGTATGGGATGCCCTAGTGTATTGTATTTATCTATAAAACATAGAAACTCAGTCTTATATATCAGATATATAAGTTACCACTGGAATTTTAGTCTAAGTGAGAGTTTGTTGGGTTTTATGTCCTAAAACTCGTGGTTTGTAAACAATAGAACTTATTCTGAAAATTCAATAAGTTGTTATTGAATATATTGTTTTTTTGAAACCAATAAACTTAAGTCCCTTGACTATTACATGAGTACTTGAACTTTATGTGGAAACATAAAAGCGGATCAGGTTCAAGTAAATATTCAAAATGATCTATAGTATATGAATAAGGTTGGGTGCCTTATTCTGGTAACACTATTGGATGCAGCCTACCCTATGTTGTAAAGTGCTACAAACGAAGTGATCCTAATTCGTTCATGTTGGGACATGAGAAGTGGGGGTGTCTTGTGCAAATGATTTTTGTGCAAAATCGGACTATGAAACCAGTTACTCTTACTTTATAACACTGTTTACTGTTTAGGACTGATTATTTCAAAACAATGACCTAGGTAACTTGACCTTAATCCTGAGCTAACTATGAACTTCTATTTGTTCGAGATTATCCTTTGATCTGCAAACGGTAAGAGTAGACCAATTTCTCTGCTCAATAAACCTCCCATTTTGGGGATAAGATTGGATGAATAGCTAGGGACATAGTGTGCAAGATGGAATTCACTCCTACACGATTAGGGTTAATAGAGATGTTGTTCTTTTTAAGTGTTGATTCTTGGTCTTGAACAAGAGGCCTCACCCTCTCATTGGCTCGAGTGGGATCCAATTTGTTGATTGGATCACAAATCAATTGTTCACTAGGGTATCAGTAGGACTTAAGGAACAAGAGGTAATGTCGGGGGTAAAACAGAGATTCGACCCAACCGTTATTACGAACAACTTGTGAAGGGTTAACTTACTAATCATGGTTATATCAAGTGGACATAATATATCTACAGCGAGGGGAGTTCAGCTATGGGTTTTAGTATAATCACCCATTAGTTAACGAATGGGGGTTAGTTTGGTCTAATGAGTTTAGCCGATTAATCTCGGATCGTTGGAGGCCATGATCTGTGGGTCCACAAGATCCCCTACTAGCTCATAAATTGATTAGCTCTAGAATAGCGTAATAAGTTAATTTAAAATGTTCAAATTAGAATTAAACTAAATGGGAGAAATAATATTTAAATATGATTTAAATATTTGAAGATGGAGTTGTGTAAAATTAATTAGAATTATTTAAATTGTTTAAATTATTTTTTATTAATTTTATTAAGAAAATTAGTTTATGAAATTAATTTTTTAAAATTAATAATATTTTCAATTCTATAAAATAAAATTTATATATGAAATAAATTTTTAAAAATTGAAAAAGAGAGAAAAAACAAAATGGAAAGTTGACATTTTCCATTGTATTCTTCAAGTAGCTTACTAACAACCCACCATTTCAAGCATCAATTACTCCAAGTATGAGCTGCATATCATGCAACTAATCTCTTTGCATGATAGTCTGCAATATATTGAAGATATTGGAGTAGTTTTGAAGTAATGCAATCGATCAAATTTTTCTGAAAAATTCATGAGAAGAAAGGTGTTCTTCATTTTTCATTTGGGTTGCGGTAGTGAATTTTTCTCCAAATTCCTTTAATTCAGGCTTATTTTGAGTCTCACTACTCAATCTATTGCACCAAGAGGATAGTAGAGAAGATCTTGGGGTGGTCTACAACAAGAATGAGAGGAGATTAGCAGTTGGATTTAAGCTTTGAGGAAGTTCTACAAAGGTATGTCACGAAACCCATTTATTTATATTGAAGCATGCTTTCATTTCTGCGAAAATTAATGAATTAAAGTGTTTATGGATCCTTCTCACTTCCGCTACGCGTTGATACGTTCCAACAATTTTAATTCATATTTTGCTCATTAACCCTCATAATTCTAAGTAAAAGGCTATAATAGCTTGTATTTTTACAGGCTATCACACCCCTAAATTTAGAATCATGCTTGTCCTGAAGCATGCCTTATACTAGAGAAATTCAAACCTTGCCCTCTGGCTTTTCCTTTGCATTGACCAGCTTCTCAGAATATTCCCCTACACCTCTAATCTTAGTAGCAACACTCTCTTCAAACTTAGCCACTTCTTCTAAGAGATATTTTCTAAGTTTAATTATGACAAGCCTTTACTCAAAACTTTTTACTCATCGTAGACAACTTTGCTTTTAGCTTTTTACAATGCGACCATTCAAAATGATTCAAATCTTTGTGACTTATTATTAAAATAAGGCGTTGAACCTGGTTACGCTCTTCATTTTGGCTTACCCCCATGGGCGTCATGCGGGCATCCAATTCGGTTACGTGCCATATTCAACTCAAATTTTGTCTTAGCTAAATCTAGTTTGCACCAGATAGGGGAGTGGTTATTATGCATTGATTCTTGTCACCTACATTCATTTTGGCTCACCTGGATGAGTGTCATATAATGTATCCAACTATTGGTAGGTACCTTTCACAACTTAACTCTTATCAGCTTGGATTTCACCTTTGCGCTGTCAATGGAGTTTTTTTTTTTAAGCGTTGTCGCAATATTTATTTTCAACGCATTTTCTTAGACCAATCCCACCCCACAAATTTAGGTAGTAGTCGGGTCCTTCCCAAAAAGCTAAAGACAAATTTGTTCAAAGATGCGGTAAAAAGAGGTTTGAGTAGAAGTTTGCACATAATAAAACTTGAGACTGTCAAACTTTAAAGAAGCTACTAAAGTGAGGTGAGCCATGCTACATTTAGTTATGGATGCTAATTTATCAACGCAAAAAAAGGCAAGCGGGCAAAAGAGAATCTCAAAAGGATAATGCATGAAAGATAACAAGAAAAGAGTGATGCAAGCAGAGTGTCGATTGCGTTAATAACTTAGAATTCATGCGAAAGAAATAGTCATGCGTTGAATAAGGGAGAGAATTCTTCTTTTGAACAACACACTGAGAGGGAATTATTATCGCACCAAACAAGAGCGATTGCCACACCACATCCAAGAAAAGTAGCCGTAAATCCAAAACACAATAATCAAATAAATTAACTAAAGTTAACTTAGAAAGAAAAGTAAAGATAGAGTAGAAGACGTCCTTGGAGAAATTAGAGTGAAGTCACCGCAAGGATTCTTCCATGCAAGGGATCGAACTCACCTTCTTAGGTCAAGGGACTAATTTTCCTGACCACCAGAGCTTCTAGCATTCATTGGCCGTATGGCAGTAGCCATGCTTCTAAGATTGCTTCCAGCTCATGCGACAAATGACCTTTCAATCTCAGGGTCGGGCATAACATCTTCAGTCAAATATCGTTTGCAACTTGGTTGCATAAGCAACAATACGCCTAAGACCAAAAAGGGGGCCTGCGAAAACATAAAACTTAAACAAACTATTAGATGCCAAGTCCCCAGCAATGGCACCAAAAACTTGATGGAAAAAATAATTCTTGCTTTGATGATGATTGCTATGCCTTGATGGTCATGCAGTTATCATCCATTGATAAGAAGAATATGCGGTAATTGTGTATGCGATGACCATGCATTCTTACCACAAGTTTTCTTGCTCTCTCAACAAGTATAACGAGAATGCAATCTTCTCGAGATGATCCAAGGTCGAACACAGAGAATTGCAACTAAGGAATGCTTGTAAAGTAATGCATTTGAGGTGATGAATAAAAATAAAAAGAAAGAAGTTAATTAGTTGTGCGCTACTCATACACTTAGCTAAATAGACTAAGCAATTGAAGTTTGACTATGAGAATGGGTAGAGTTACGGCAACTGTTAACGCGTCATAAGATGCATGGAGAAGTAGAGTTGAGGGAAAATTTCATCAAGTCATTAAATTTGGTCGCAATGGTAATGCCAGCTCGCCACACTAACGCATGACACACCTCTCAGTGGTCAGCCGCGTGCTTATATCTCTATAACGCATGGTTGCGTTGAGCATGAGATTATTTCTATCTCTAGGAACACTGCTCACTTTACTTAACGAGTTCCACTATTTACCCTCTTGTGCAGTTGATTATATCTATTTAGCTCATAGAGAAGCATTGCGATAGCCTCGCACTAAGCAAAGAGGATTGACTCACTATACTCACGCAATGCACACCTCTTGGTGGTTTGTTACATGCTTCATATCTCTGTGCCACATGATTGAGCCAAAATGTAATACAATATATAGGTAAGAAGATGGGTAAAGGGCTAGATGTAGACAATCTTTTGCTTCCATCAAGTATGTCAAGGCTATATGTGGTGCCATGGATGGGCGGTGGAGTAGTCTCTTTTGAGCTCTATCTCGAGCGAAGCACCGATCGTTAATTCGTAAAGGATTGTGGGAAGGAAGAACTCTCAAAGACTGTTTGCTTATGCTCTCGTCTATGATCACAAGAATATGCTTAAGGTAGAGACCCGGATGCCTTGAATTTGGGCTCCAAGGATCCATTTATAGAGCTCAGTCGTCGATAACATTGGTAGTCCCACTCTGAATCATTACCATCACTGTTGAAATAGGTGAAATGTCATCATGATCGTATCTCTTTGATACTTCCAAGGTATGGGTTCATGATTGTTTCCTTCTGAAGAATCAACGCATTACACACACTTTGCGATCAACAATCTAACACGATTATCACTCTGTAGTTGCAGCATTTCATGCTACGAACTTATCTTCATGAAGATCAACGCATGCGATTAACTTTGCGATTGTCTGGGATCAACGCATGCAATCAATACCTGTGACAACTATAAAAATAGACATTTTGACGCAGAATAACGCATGATATGGGGTTAACGGGAATTTTCAATGTTGATTGACGAAAGCTCATTTTTCTACATGAATCCTTAGTCATTTTAATGCATATTTTACTCATCAACCCTCATAATTCTATGTAAAAGACTGCAATGGCTTGTATTTTTACAATATATCACTGATTTAGTTACTCTCTTTGCATCTATAAATGTATCTGATAATCTATTTGCTATATTTTGCAAATGAATTATTTTCTGAACTTCAAGTTCACATTGATCTGTACGGGGAACTTAGTCGTTGTGGTATCATATCCAATATATATTTCTGACCTCCTTTGAGGACCCATCTTCATACATTGTGGTGGAACAATTGGAAAGTGATGTTGCATACAAACTAGTATGTCCCCATACAGATGAAAGAAGCTCAGCTCTTATAAGTAATGGTCTTACAATTAATTGTAAACATTTTATGAATGATTCCGCTAAACCATTTTGTATATGAACATGAGCTATAGGATGTTCACTTATCCCAATTGACATATAATAATTATCAAAAGCATGGGATGTAAATTCACCATCATTATCAAGACAAATGGTCTTAATTGTATAATCAGGAAATCATGCTTTTAACTTAATTATTTGAGCAAGTAATTTTACAAATGCAAGATTTTGACGTGATAATAAGCACACGTATAACCATCTACTCGATGCATCTATTAATACCATAAAATATCTAAATGGTCGACTTGGTGGATTAATAAGTACACATATATCACCATTAATTCGTTCTAAAAATGTAGGTGATTTAGTCACCGCTTTAGAAAGTGATGGTCTAATTATTAATTTGCCTTGAGAGCAGGCATCATATGATAATTCATTAGATTGAAGAATCTTATAGTTCTTCAATGGATGTCCATTTGAATTCTCAATAATTCTTCTCATCATTATAGATCCCAGATAACTCAATCGGTCATACCAAATTATAAATATGTATAGATTCATGAACTTCAAGTTCATTATTGCATATGTTTCAGTTACTCGTATATAAGTATAATACAATCAAGAAGATAAAGCAGGCAATTTTTTCGATATACGTATTTTAGTTGAGACAATAGAGATAATTTATAGATATTCCACATTATTCTTACTATCCATCTCAATATGATAACCATTGCATCGTATATCTTTAAAACTTAGAAGATTTCTATTTGATTAACTAGAGAACAATGCATTGTTAATTGTAAATTTTATTCTTTTAGGCAAAATGATATTTTCTTTTCCAAAACATTCGATCAAGTTTGCAAAACCTGATATAGTATTTACTTTTGCTTTCAGCATTGTCAATTTGGAAAAGTATTTTTTATTTATAAGTATTCTGTGTGTAGTTGCACTGTCTGCTAGACATAGATCTTCTTTGCTCATTTTCTAATCACCCAACATATGAAAATGATCCATGTTTCTTCATTAAAAAAAAATAATTTTAACAAGAAAAACAACACTTAAAATATACAAAAGTTTCTAAAAAAATACGAAGATAAGAAAACAGCAACATTAAGTCTACATATTCTCAAAGTTGAAAGAAACACTTGATGTTCCACCAACTGTGTCGATATTCTCTTCAGGTGATTCAAAGAAGTCCGCCACATCCAAATTTGTCATGTGGGATGGGTGAAATATGTCATTATCCTGGTACACAAAATTTGCTTCAACATTTTTCTCTTTTTCCTTTAGGAAGCCTTGATAGAGATCAACTAAGCGTTTTGACGTACCTGTCACCACTGCCCAGTCATTCCGCATTGGAAGTATTTATTTTCAACACTCTTTGAACTTTTATCTTTTGGAGCTTTTCCTTTGTGATCATCATTTTGTATGGTTCTTTTGAAATTTAAATGATTAGAACAACCATCACGAAAATAATAATTATTTCTTCCTCTACCACGATCATGACCTCGACCACGGTTATTCACGTTCACATCATTCACTTCAGGGAATAGTGTTGTTCCAATTGGTCGAGATTCATAGTTCTTCATCAATAACTCGTTATTTTGTTCGGCCACGAGAAGACAAGAAATTAGTTCAGAATATTGTTTAAAACTTTAGTTCACAATATAGACAAAGTGACAAGTAGGATGTGGACATGCACGGACACAAAGAGTGCACATGGACAATATGAAAAATGACACATGACATGTAGGACACTAAGCATAGGATATCTATTTTTATGATATTTATAATAGAATGTACTATGAAAGACGAGTTTAAAAAATTAATTTTTAGAAATTCCAAAGGATCAAAAAAGAATTAAAATCTTGATTGTAACTTACTCTTAAAATATTTTCAAAGCGGCGGTTTCTATTCATAGCAGAAAAACTAATTACAATTTGCGATACTTTTTTTACTTTTGCGGATTTGAAAAGGTAAAAGTCCAAAATACCCTCTACTATATGTTGAATATAAATGATATATTATTGATATAGATCATTTTAAGTATTATCAAATTACTTAAGTGATATACCTTTGATAGATACCATGGAAAATCAATTTTGATGTATAATTATTAAAATTCAATAATGACAAGACTTTATGTTGATGTACTCACAACTTTTATACTGGATAGTTAAGTAATCGTTTTAATGTTATACTACTGATACAATAATATCGTATATATTAAAAAATTTCCTTTCTAATAAGTATTAACATACTACTGATATACCAACCATTCTAATTTTGCAAAAATTAAATAATTTACAAGTCCAGTCCAATTGAAATAACGGGAGGTCCAAAATGTTCTACACGTTTAAACTATGTTTGTTGTTAGATATATTGCAGATACACTCATTTTTTACTACAAATATTTACTAATTGATGTTTGATATGCTCATATCTTATATGTGAGATACTGCCTATACACTTGGAATCTCGTACTCACAAATTGAAATATGCAAACTTTAGTTTGAAGCACATTATTGACTAAATGTTGGTCGTTGTTAGATATATTGTTGATATACTCATTTCTTACTTTATATATTTATTGATTAACGTCTGATGCACTCATGTTTCATATCTGACATACTACTTATTGAATTGGAATACAATGGTTATAAAATTAAATTGATGAGGAGAATTATTAAATTAATTAGTATATTAAATTGATGGTAAATATAAATGCTTTATATCAAAATAGATTACTGATTGAAGGTTCGTTGTTGTTACTTGTTATGTACACTGTTGATACACTTGAAAAAAGTATTTGACGTTCAGATATATTTTTGATATACCCTTATCTTACTTCAAGTATTTAATTATTGATGTTAGATACACTCGTATGTCTTATATTACTAATACACTTGAAATATTATATTTATAAAATGAGATACTCACATGTTTTACTTCAAAATAAGTTATCGATCTAATGCATGTTGTTTTTAGATAGATTGCTGATATGTACACTTGAAATGTTAATTTTTTATTTTTTATTTTTAGATATACTGTGGATATATCAAATTTAAAATATATCATTTGGGCATTTAAAGTATATAACTTCAAAACTTGTGAAAATTAAAATTAGTCACTACAAGAACTTTGGGCTTTAATTTTGGTTGAAAAAAATAAAATGGATGTATAATGTCGTTTTTTTTTTTAAAAAAAAAAGTGGATCTTTGATGTCGATTTTAGTCATGGGCTTTTTTGATCCAATCATCTACTTGTCTGATCTACTAATGGGGTCTTCCGACCCTGTCGTCGGCATGGTGATTCAGCTCTATTTTCTAGGTGCAACGCTCGTCGATCTTGTGCATTCGCCAGATTTACCCATCTCAGGTCAGATCTATTCCAATCTTTGAGCTCTGGTTCAGATCTCTTCAAGCTTGTGGGTTGAGTGAAATTCTTCACAATTTTTGTGTGGGTTGTTTGAGTTGTTTGCTTGGACCAAAGGTAAAATTTTCTTTTCATATTTATTTTCAATTTCGTAATTTAAAGTTATTTCATTCATTTTATTTTTATTCCAATGATAAGCTTCTTGAAATTGTGAAATGTTGGAATAAAATTAGTTTAAGAATATTTGGTTGATAGTCTTACTTGGTATGATTCTAGTGTACATTAGTACCATTTTTTAAAATTATATTTTAGCCTTTAATATTTTATTTGTGTTATTCTTTTGAGTTTATCTCAAAATTTAATATAAGGTAATTTACTTATTGTTGTAGATTATGGTTCATAAGATTTTAAAGTGTTGAAATGAAAATTAGTTCATGAATACAAATTTATTTGATGGTCTTGCTATCATCTTTTTGTTTGGTTGCTAATGTGCTTATCGAACATTTTCATGGGTTATATTTTAGTCATGAAAATATTTTGTTTTTGTTCTTCTGTGTTTGTCTCATGTTGATATAAACAAGTTTTAGATCTTCACGTTGATTATGGTTAAGTTTACAAGCTTAAGGTTACATAATTTTTTCTTGTTATTGTTTGTCTCTTTTGTAGATTAAGTCGCATATTGTACAATCATGGATAACTCATGGATGAAAATGAATAGAATGTCAACTGAATATGGGTTAGGGGTTGAGATGTTTATTAAAAATGTTCTACAACATTCAAATATGTTGAGTTTTATGAGTTGCCCTTGTTTGAACTGCGTGAATGAAAAGACTCTGAATATAAACACAATAAGAGATCACTTATTTTTTAATGGTATAAATCAAAGTTATCAGACATGGATTTTTCACAGTGAATCATTACTAATCTAGAGAAACAATAAAAATGTGTCTACTAGTAATAGAGATGATGTTGATGAGGATGATCGTGATGTTGATTACACAGTTAGAATGTTTGAGACTTCAAACAACTATTTTAACGAAAAATTCGATAAATTTGAAGGATTAGTAGATGATGCGAAAAAACTATTGTACTGAAATTATAAAACTTTTACAAAAATATGTACCTTGGTAAAGTTATATAATTTGGAAGCTAAATTTGGATGGAGTGATAAGAGTTTCACTGAGTTATTAAAATTAATTCATGACAAATTACCTAGTCCTAATCAAATTCTAACTTCTAATTGAAAAAGATTTTGTGTACACTTACAATGAAGTATGAGAAGATTCATGCATGTAGCAACGATTGTTACTTGTTTAGAAAAGAACACAATGGGCAAGTTTTGTTGGCCGATTTGTGTAAGACTGCACTTATTTATTATTATTATTACTTTGTGTCTTAATAGAATGTAAATGCTAGTTTAAAATGAATCTTGACGATTTTTGAGTAAAATATGCAAGCTTAGAATGAATATGAAGTACCAATCATTGTTTGTGTATAGACGAATTATTATCTAACCATGATCTTTTTCTTGGAAGAATTGGTGTATAGTTTTATTATTTAGGGGTATTTGGTGTAAGTACTCATGTAAGTACTAATTAATGTTTGTGAAGGGAGAAATGATTATTAATATTATAGAAGTGTTTGGTATTTCGTATTACAGTTTTGAAGAAGCGGGTGGTTCCATATGAGTGGTGGATATGACAATTTTAATTATTGTTCTATGGAAGTGTGTTGTCGATATATAAGTGTTGGTTAGTGTGTTTATTCATATTTGATAAGTACTTATAGAATGGATTGGAAGTACTAAATGTTGTTTGTGGATGGACAAATTATTACTTATACTATAGAAGTGTGCTTTATTGTAGTTCTATGGAAGTGTATTATTGTATTTTAGATAACTGTGTATTTAGTTTTGTGGTAGAGTATATTGTTGTGTCGATTGTTTTATTTTAGGTTTCGGTTCTGTATATTTAAAGGTAGCAGAGAAATATTGTTGGCTTGCCACACATATAGTGTAACAGGCACACTTTACAACAAAATAATTTTTTTTTTTTTTTACGTTTTTTTAATTAAATAAGATGGACATTTCTTGACCCAAAATGAGACACCTAATGTCGTTTTCAACTGTTTGACTGACATTAAAAATTGATAGGACATTTTTAAAAATGAGAAATTAAAAATAATATCGGACAATTATTGAGATAATTTGGTAAAAAACTGACATAGAAAATAGTGTACAATGTTGGTTTTCAACCAACATTGAAGATAATTGACATTGAAATTCCAGTCAACTATAATGTCGATTTAAGACAATCGATATTAAAAACGTTTTGAAACACGATCTTCAATGTCAATTTTCATTCGACATTGTACCCCTATAATGTCAGTTTTAAACTGCATTAAATCCCAATTTTGTAGTAATGAGTTATAACTCAAATTCATATATTGACATACGGAAAATAAGTATATTCTACTATTGATATGCTATTCTAAATATAAGTATATCTTGCAGGTACTTTAAATTAATAATGGCTAATCAATCTCATATGTATCCATTTAAATTGGTTTTTTCCATCATTTTCTTCAAGGGTGTTAGAATTGCTTAAACTACATAGAAACACATCATTGAAACTATCACACACGAAAATAAATATCTATTCATAATATGATGTTTTATAAGGAACATTCTATAACTATAAAAATACTCTTGACGAGAATAGAAACGACATACATAAAAATCTCACACACTTACTAGAAATGATGATTAAAGGGAAAAATATAAAAAAAAAAAGACAATACATAGTTCAGTGTTGTATATATAATAATGTATGTTTAATCCATTTGTTGCAGATCTGAATATGTTAATCAAGGTTTTGTTGCGGTTGTGTGGGGTGGGTTAAATGAAGGGAAAGGCATGTCCTTTGGAAGAGTCGGAAGGATTGACTTTGGGAGGGAGGGCAATTCAGGTAATTTAGGGAGTTCTAGTTTAGGTATATTTGGTAATTCAGGTAGCTTTGGAAGCTCAGGCTTTGGTAGATTTGAAACTTCAGATAACTTGGGAAGATCAAACTTGGGCAAGCTTGGAACTTCAGGAAATTTTGAGAGATCAACATTAGGTATTTTTGGTAATTCAGATAACTTTGGAAAATCAGGAATTGTAGGCTTTTCCAAGGGTGGAAGGTGAGGCAATGGAGGTAACTCGACCTTCGGTACTGGAGGAAGCTCGGGCTTCGGCAAAGTTGGTATCTTTGGCTTTGGAAGCTCTTCGGGCACCTTAGGTAATGGCATCTCCAATAGATGTCTTGCGCTCACTATCGTGATTAAGAAATCAAAATTCATCAACATAAGAATACCAAGTAATATAAGAGGAAATGTTAAGGTTGAAAAACCATGAGTAGCCATTGAACTTCAAAACAAAAGACTAAAGCGATAATAACACAAGGCTATAGATTATCGTCCCGAAATGATCTTGAATAGATATGTAAGTGTTGATGATCTCCCTTTGTAGCATGTTAGAGATATTTATAGTAGAAGAAAAGAGATGATGGTTAAAGAAGTGTTAGTTCAACTTTCCCACCTACACATATGACTACTGTCTCTAAAATGCAATGTATGGCCTTCTAAATTTGAGCAGCTTTCTTCCAAGATTAAAAATCATAAAAATTAAAAATAAATTAAAAAATAGAATGTATATATATATATATAAAGAATTCAAAGTTAGTTGCAACAAAAGTTAAGCTCCAACGTGTCTCTAACGATTTATTTATTTATGTTTAGAGGTAAAAATTAACAATTACTTATTTGATAGTTTATATGTAATCTTTAATTCTGAAAGAATAGTCAACAAAAAGAATATATATTTGAATTAATTAATTACATACTCTCCAAAAGAAAGAAAAATAGTAGTTCATTGAATTGGAGATAACTAAAGCTTGAATGTAACTTACCCTCAAATAAATTAAATCAATATTATTCTCAATGAAAGAAAAATTCTTCAACCAAATTGAATCTATAATTTTTATAAGTGTATATATATAGTCTTATATCTAATTTAGTGAGACATTTTAACCTTAAACTTTATTTGACCTGTTTGATAACTATTTGGTTTTTTTTTTTTAAAATTAAGTCTATTTCATCCATATTTTTTACAATTGTTGAATTTTTAGTCAAATTCCAAAAATAAAAATAATTTTTTGAAAACTACTTTCTTAGTCCTCAAAATATAGCTTGACTTTTTAAACTATTGGTGAAAAGTAGATAACAATGAAAGAAATTTAGAGGTAGAAGTAGTATCTATCCATTAATTTAAAAAAAAAAACAAAAAATAAAATGATTACCAAACGAGGCGTTAGTTATTGATAGATCTTGCGAACAAAAGATATTTAACTAATTAAGGATATTAATTTTTCCTTTTTCGTGTTTAGTGTTCAATTTTATAAATTTGAGTGTAAAGTTTAATATTAGTTAATTACTATATTTTTGCCCTTTTGTGACAAAGTCACACAAGTTTTTCACCCATGTCTCCAAGGGTCAAATTTAGTTTGCTTACCAAACAATTACAATCATGCTAATTAATTTATTCTCTATTATATATATTTATATGGAGTTTGTTGACCAATTCATTATTGAAAGAAATAGTCACTATACATAGTAATTAGGATAATGGTAATTGATAGCATTTTTAAGAATAATAACTAAGTGTATAACATCATTCTAAAAAAAATTGCAAATATAGACAAGTCTATCACGGATAGACTCCTATCAATAATATGATTTATCATTGATAGACTATTTAAATTTGGTCATATTTGTAATTTTTTTACATTATGTTATATCTGCTAATATTTTAGGTATAATGTCTATATTTGTAATTGTCCTAAGTAATTAATTTTACCCTATTCCTCTTTTTGTTGGTTGAGAGAAAAGGTAGGTTAAATTGGTGGAACTGTCACATGATTTATGATCTTTTTAGACGGAAATTGCATTGGGTAGAAAAAAACTATAGGGTATTTGAAATATAGCAATTGTTTTTTAAAATTATAAAAATAACAAAAAAAAATTAAACCAGATTCTGATTTTTTATTTTTACGATTTTACCTTCATTTTATGTATCAATAGACATATTTGATATACTTTATATTTTGGTTTATTAGTGAACTGATATACATTATATTTGGTATATAACTCAATTGATATACACTATTTAAAGAATATCAATGATATATCATGACTTTAATTGTATTATGGTTGACTTTGTTTAATTATGATAAATATTACTTTTATTTTTTTCGTATTGATATAGAGTTATTTTCATTGGATTAGTTCAATTTTTATGTTTATGGTATATATTAAATACATTAATTTTATCAAGTGATATGTCAAATATAAATTATATTAGTTAATCAAATTTATTTACAACTTTTTTATATGATTTTAATGATATATATGTTATATTTAATTTGAAAAATCAATTGTATAACAAATAGTTCATAGTTTGTATATTAATTGATTGTTATACTTGATTTAGAAAGAAATGAAAAGAGATCAATGATATTATTAATATACTAAATATGAAGTATATCACTTAGAATTATATTTAAAATTTAACATGGACATTTCAATTTTATATTAGTACTAATTCAAAATGAATTGCAAGTAGATAATTAGTGTATCAATAGTATATCAATAGTCATTAAAAATTCATTTCATAGTATATTTATAGTATATCACTCATGATCTAATTCTTTTTGAAATATTGTATTGGTGTATCAATATTATATCAATATTCATTCAAAATTCTGTTCGGGCCATTGTAGAATATTTCCATCAAGACGCAATCGGGGATCCCGATATGCTGGCATTTTTTCACCAATCTTCTGAATCGCACCCAGGTGGTGCTGAGGGTCTCATTCTCCTTTTGTTCAAAGTTCAACACGTCATTTCGTCGCCTTGCGTTGACGGTAGGTGGGAAGAACTTCTTCATGAATCGCTCCACCAATTGCTCCCATGAAGTGATTTCATTGGGCTCCAGTGAATAAGCCCACCTCTTAGATTCGTCCCTCAATGTGTAAGGAACAGATATAATCTTATATTTTTCAGGGTCACACCAGGTAAGGAGAAATTACCACACATCTCGACAAAGTTGGTCAGATGGGTATGTGGGTCTACACCTTGTAGACCCCGAAGTTGCTCGATATTTTGAATCATCTGCAGTATGACTGGCTTAATCTTGAAGTGTGCATTCTCCTCCACAGTTGGCCTCAAGATTCTAGGCGAAAGATCATATAGATTGGGTGCTACATAATTACGCATTGGGATGTTCCGATCAGCCGCCAGGAAGACAGGATCCTGAGCCGATCTAACAGCCCCTTGGTTTACATCTGGCACCGTGTTATCGTTATTGTTTGCCATGCTGGCTGCCTTTTTTCGCCGAATTCGGTTCTAACGTACCCTTGCCCGGAAAGTTCGCTCGATCTCAGAGTCAGCTACGAATTTCGGTTCAGCACCAGAACTCATAAACCATCAGGCTGCTCTCCATGTTGAACAGCTAGTATAATGAGATCTGTCCTGCAAAATACCAAAAACACACTCAAACAATAAACCGTTAACCACTCCCCGGCAACGGCGCCATAAACTTGTTGGACTTTTGCTTTAGATGCTAAGGATGTATGATGTACTATGCTCATAATGATGTGATACTACTTCTAATTATGCGTTAATTATGGATATTCATGTAGTATGCCATGCGTTGTCATAAGTTTTCTTACGATGGAACCAAGTGTAATTCCACCGCAAGTTTCTCGGTGTGATCCGAGATTGAACACGGGGACTAGTTCAGGTTATTGTGGTACATTCATGATATATGCGACCAGGTTTTCAATCTTTAAAAGTGTATGTTTGTACAATTATATAAATTCCAATAAAATAAAGGAAAGCAGTAATGTTGCGATAATAACATAAAAATATAGTAAACCTAAACTAGATGATATAAGATACAGGCTTCATATACAAGATGTTGGGATCAAGACTGTCTGTGAAAGTTATGCAAAGATGTGGGATGCGGCAGTAAGTCTTATGAACAGAATAGAAAGAAAAAGACAAATAATATAAACAACGCAAGTTCTTAATCGCATTGAAGCTACAAAAACTGTTCCGCTCTTTTCTTGGCGTACACCTCTTAGTGATCGGCCACGCTCTCACATGTCTGTGGTGAAACAGAGACTAACATAATGAACGCAAGATTGCTTCCATGTCTGGAAGTACTACTCGCTTTAGTTAACGCATTCTTCTGACTTTCTCTCGATAGATCAGAATGACCTCTTCACTTCTGCTCTCACAGGTGAAGATGCCATCTAGCATGCCTTAGCTAAACACATTTTATATCTTTAATACAGACTAAGTACTTGGTCAATTCATATTGCTTATCAGGGAATTAAGAAGATATCATTAAGAAAGTGATTGACTGGTGAATGGAAATAGACAGAAAATGGTAAATGAAAGCTATCGAAACATTTAATATCTCTATTAAGCGTTTGGTGTATGAATGAAGAGATAAAGGAAACATGAAATACAACGATGAAAGAGATAGAATAGATACAAACAAGTGTCAATGTCTTGGCACAAGTTTGATGAAGATTTACTTGCCGAATAGGATGGATTTGATGGTAGGAAGGGCTTCCCTCTCAGGCTTGCTCCACCGGTAGCAGGGATCTTTGCACAGAGCTTCCGATTGGGTGTTTGGTAGGTTAGATCTGAGATTCACCTCTCGGCCTTATCTCGTCTTCTTCCCGGATTTCTTCTCTTAAGCACTCAGCTCAGCCTTTTCTCTATAATCTAGTAGCACTTAGCCCTATATCAAGTAGCATAAATTTTCTCTGAAATCAATGAGGTATTTATAGGTGCAGATCTTTGACTATGGCCTTGTGGTCCCCACTTGATTGGTAATTCCGAAGATAGAGAGATATTATTCCTTCTGTTATGCAATCAGACCGTCAATTCTGCACAACCATTAGTTGTACACATGTCTCAATCCTCCGCTTTTGCGTTGCTCAGCTACATCTTTCAATCTTAGGTTCACATGCGGTGTTGTTTTTATTACCGCATGCGATTATAACACAGCTCTGAACTGACTGTCGTATTGCGCTGTCATTACGGTAATTTTCTCTTCATTGTTGATTGACGGGCGTAATGTAATAGAGATACGTTGATCAGTTTCTCGTGAGCCTTGAGCGCAAGCGGTGACTTGGTCTCCTACAAAATAGAGTAAAATTCGGCTTGTCTTCCATTTTTATGGTGTTAGTGGGTGTAATTGCAAACATTTATAATTACTGTAATACTAGGCTAATTTTCATACAATAGGTTCATATTTACTTACTTTTGACCACAATATCTAGATACAGTGGCCTAAATAACTTGTATTTCTACTAGTTATCAGGTGATCTCTTAGAAATTTTCTTAGGATGCTTATGAGTGAAGACAAAGTATGTTGAAAGGACCAGTGTTGTTTGTAAGGATAGTCTTTAGTCTTTGAAGCACAAGAGGACAACCTGCCAGATTTTGAATATTGATCTAAATCTTTAGCCTGGGACATGTGAGTGGGACATCCTATTCAATGAATTTGCGTAAGACAGAACCACGAAATAATCATTTTTTGATGATACAAATGATGTGATCCACAAAGTAGTTCATAGTAAGTGGGCGAAGGACATGTGTCAACATTGTCCTACTGTTTCCTCCATTAGTTTGAACTGTGAGATTTCTATGTTGAGCCTGTTGTCGTTTTCTAGGAGACACTAGCTAGTAGTTAACCACAACGATCCCTACGGAGGGTTGTAACATAGAAATTTGAACAACCTAAGCTTCAGAAATTAATAGGGTGTTATAGTTCCGTCTTAGATATTGTCTTCTAACTCGGGGACATATTCATATGGTTCTATAAGAATTGAAAATGGTAGGTCATACTTACAATAATTACTAATTGTTAATAAAGATCTGGATTGAAAATGGTAACCAAATGAACTATAGGAATAAGAGTGATTCTGGTTATAGTATTTGGTCAGGATTGTTTTGCTTCAGTGAGGGAATTTTTTATTACCCCTTGGTAGCAACTGTATCGTTGCAAATAGAAAATGAAATATGGGTACATTATTATTGTTGCTAAAATTGGATTTAGATTCATAAGTTTAATAAAATTTGTTTAAATTTTTTCAGAAAATGTCGAACTCGATTATATAACTTCTTACTTCTGACAAATTTAATGGAGAAGGGTACTCCAACTGGAAATCCAATATAAATACTCTATTAGTTGTGGATGATTTGAGGTTTGTGTTAACGGATGAATGTCCTCCTATTCCCAGTTCAACAGCAAACCGAAATGTTCGGGATGCCTATGATAGGTGTGTTAGGGCTAACAAAAAATCTAGGACATACATCATGGGAAGCATATCTAATGTGCTTAATAAGAAACAGGAGGCCATGCCCACTGCCCGTGAGATTATGGCATCGCTTCAGGATATGTTCGGGCAACTGTCATCTTCTATTTGACACAGGGCCATAAAGTATGTTTATAACACACGCTTGAAAAATAATACCAACGTCAGATAAAATATTCTCGACATGATGGTCCATTTTAATATTGTTGAAGCTCACAAGGCTATCATAGATGAAACCAGTCAAGTTAGTATGAAATTAAAGTCTCTTTCGAAGAGCTATCTAACTTCCGTACTAATGTTGTAATGAATAAGATTGGTTACAATTTGACAACATTGTTGAATGAACTCCAGACTTACCAGTCAATGATGAAACTAAAAGAAAGTGAAGTAAATGTTATTTCAAGACCGAAAGAGTTTCTGAAGGATTCATCGTCAGGAACGAAACCATTTGACGAAAAAAAGTTTATTCCGTCATCTTTAAAAGAAAAAAGTGTGCAAATGAAGAAGAACGAAAAAGGGAATAAGAAACCTGCTGCTAAGAAAAATAAAGCTTCCAAAGAAAAATGTTTCCATTATGGAGAGGATGGGCACTAGAAACGTAACTGCTCCGAATATTTGGCTTAGAAGAAAGCGGAAAAGGAAAACCAAGTTAAATCAGATTTATTAGTAGTTGAAACATGTCTAGTGAAAAATTCTCACTTAACCTGAATATTAGATCCAGGCGCTGCTAACCATGTTTGCACTTCTATTGGAAACTAGTTTTTCGAAACAACTTTTTGAATGTGACATGACTTTCAAGGTGGAAACAGAAGAAGTCATTTCAGCTGAAGCAGTGGGAGATGTCAAGCTATTTTTTGGAGAATCTTTGATCTTACTAAAGAATATGTATTATAAATCTAAGATGAAAAGAAACTTGATCTTCGTTTGATGGGTGCTAGAAAATATGTACAAAATATCTTTTGAAGTTAATTAAGTGTTCGTTTTTTTCAAGAGGTGTTCACATTTGTTCTGCAAGGCTCGAAAATAACTTATACATATTAAAATCAATTTAAGCAAAAGTCATTCTAAATATAGAGATGTTTAAAACGGCTGACTCAAAATAAAAAACAGAAAAATTCTCCTAACACCTATCTTTGGCACCTCAGACTTGATCACATTAATCTCAACAGGATTGCGGTCATCTAATTCAGTTAGAAGACAGTTCTTTACCTCCATATGAATTATGTCTTGAGGGAAACATGACTAAAAGAACTTTTTCTGGAAAAGGTCATCGTGCCAAAGAACCTCTCAAACTTATACATTCAGACCTCTATGGTCCGATAAATGTAAAAGCTTGAGGTGGATATCAATATTTTGTCAATTTTATTGATGACAATTCTAGATATGGCTATATTTACTTAATGAGTCACGAGTCTGAAACTCTTGAAACGTTTAAATAATTTAAGACCGAAACAGAAAACTTGTTAGGTAAAAGAATTAAAACACTTCGATCTGATCTTGGTGGTGAGTATATGGATTTACAATTCCAGAACTATTTAGTAGATCATGGAATTCAATCCTAACTCATACCACCTAAAATACCGCAACAAGATGGTGTCCAGAAAGGAGAAATCAAACCTTGTTAGAAATGGTTTCATCAATGATGAGTTACGCTCAGTTACCTCGATCATTTTGGGGGTATGCAGTATAGACTGCGGTATATTTTTTGAACATGGTTCCCTCAAAAAGTGTTTCAGAAACACTGCATGAGTTATGGAAAGGTCGTTAAAGTAGTTTACATCATTTTTCGATCTAGGGATGTCTAGCACACGTGTTGGTACAAAATCTTAAGAAACTGGAAATACGTTCAAAGTTTGTAGGATACCCTAAAGAAACAAAAACAGAATTATTTTATGATCCTCAAGAAGATAAAGTCTTTGTATCGATAAATGCTACATTCTTGGAAGAAGATCATATTGAAAACCATCAACCTCGCAATAAACTAATATTACAAGAAATGACCAAAAATACTACAAAAAAATCAACAAGGGTTGTTGATCAAGTTGGTCCATCAATAACAATTGTTGCCTCATTGTGTCCTTCTCAAAAGTTGAGTATGCCTCGACATAGTGAGAGGTTTATTCATCAACTTGAACGCTATATGGGCTTAACAGAAACTCAATACATCATATATGGTGGGCTAGAAGATCCATTAACCTTCAAACAGGCAAGGAGAGATGTTGATAGGGAACAATAGATAAAAGCTATGGACGTGGAAATGGAGTCAATGTACTTCAATTCTATTTGGGAACTTGTAGATCAACCACATGAGGTTAAACCTATAGGTTGCAAATGGATCTACAAGAGGAAAAGAGACCAAACTGGCAAGGTGCAAGCCTATACTCGAGGCAAAAGTTTCATCTAGAGAGAAGGGGTTGATTATGGAGAAACTTTTTCTCTCGTTGCCATGATAAAATCTATGAGAATACTTCTATCCATTGCCGCATTTTATGGCTATGAAATATGGAAAATGGATGTCAAGACGGCTTTTCTGAATGGCCATCTTGATGAAACTATTTTTATGTCTCAATCGGAAAGGTTCATTGAACAGGGTCAAGAACAGAAAGTTTGTAAGCTCAAACGATCCATTTATAGATTAAAGCAAGCTTCTAGATCCTGGAATATAAGATTTGACACTGCGATCAAATCTTATGGCTTTGACCAGAATATTTAAGAACCTTGTGTATACTATAAGATAGTCAATAAAACAGTAACATTCTTGGTGCTTTATGTTGATGATATCTAGCTCATTTGGAATGAGACAAGTTTCTTTTCTGAAGTAAAGAGATGGTTAGCATTACAATTCCAATTTAAAGATTTAGGTGATGCTCAATATGTTTTAGAGATTCAAATTTTTTGAAATTGAAAGAATAGAACCCTAGCACTATATCAAATGTCTTATATTGACAAGATGTTGTCAAGATATAATATGCAAAATTCCAAAAAGGGTATGTTGCCTTTTAAACATGGAATTCATTTGTCAAAGAAATAGTGTCTTAAGACGCCTCAAGAAGTTGAGGAGATGAAAAGAATTCCATATGCATTTGCAGTCTGGAGTTTGATGTACACTATGTTGTGTACACGTCCTGACATATGCTTTGTAGTTGGGATCGTCAGCAGGTTCCAATCTAACCCAGGACATAGTCATTTGACTACTGTTAAAAAGATCCTCAAGTATCTAAGGAGAACGAAGGACTATATGCATATGTATGGACCTAAAGATTTGATCCTTACCAAATACATTGATTCTGATTTTTAGACTGACGTAAATTGTAGAAAATTTACTTCAGGATTAGTTTTCACTATCAACAGAAGAGCTATAGTTTGAAGAAGCATTAAACTGATTTGTATTGCTGACTCCGCAATGGAAACAGAATATGTAGCTGCATATGAAGTAGCTAAAGTAGCAGTATGGCTACGAAAATTCCTGACAAATTTAGAAGTGGTTCCAGATATGCAGCTGCGCATCACTTTGTATTGCGACAGTAGTGATACAGTTGCCAACTCAAAAGAACCAAGGAGTCAAAAATGTGGAAAAGATATCGAAATAACGTACCATCTCATTATGGAGATAGTACACCAAGGAGACGTGATAGTCACGAAGATAACCTCAGAAGACAACCTTATTGATCCTTTTACAAAGACCCTCTTGGCTAAAGTGTTCGAGGGCCACCTAGTCGGACTAGAACTACGAGTAACATAATCTAGGGTAAGTGGGATAATGTCTATGGTATTTTAGATGCCCTAATTTATTGTATTTTTCCTCTGTATTTCTCAACATTGTAAACATGTATATATTTATGTTTATTCTCACTGGAGTATTAGTCGAAGTGGAAGATTGTTGGGAATGCCCTTAACTTGTAGTTCATGAATCATGTTGACATATTCTATTTATCAATAAAATATTATCGAGTATTTTATTCAATAAAGTTTTTGATATTGCTTTCTATTATGAAAATCTAATAAACACATCCATGTCTATAGTATGAATTCTTTAAACTTTATGTGGTGACGTAAGCAGGATCAAGTTATAGTATATAGCTGAAATGGTCTATAAGTATATGGGTGAAATTTGGTATCTCATCCTGGTAACACTATTAGATTCAACCCATTTTTTATGATGATACAAATGATATGATCCACAAATCATTCATGTAAAGACATGTGAGTGGGGGCATTCTATGCAATGAGTTTGCATAAGACTAGACCTCGAAATAATCAATTTTCTTTATAATGACCGTTTACTGTTAAAACTGAATATTTCAAACTAAAATAACCAAGGGTAACTCGATCTTAATCATAAGCTAATTATGAACTCTTGTTTATTTGGGATTATCCTTTGATCTGCATAGGTGAGAGTAGTTCAATAACACTGCTCAATAAGCCTCCCATTTTGGGGATAAGACCGGATAGATAGTTGAGGACATAGCTATGCAAGATGGAATTCACTCCTACCCGACTTAGGGTTAGTAGATAGGTTGTTCTCTTAAGTGCTGATGCCTTGTCTTGAACAACGGGGCCCTGCCCTCTCTTGGTATAGAGGGAATGATTGATAAGTTGTATTATAAACCAATTGTTCAATAGAGGGTTAGTGGGAGCTTAAGGAGCAAGATGTATTTACAGGGGCAAAACAGTAATTTTGACCTAGTAGTAAATACGAACGACCTTAAAGGATGAACTTACTGATTATGATTAAAATGGAAAAAAATACATCTACAACGAGGAGAGTGCAACTATCGAGCTATAGTGGTATGTATTGATAGTTAACAAATAGTAATTAATTCGGTTTAAAGAGTTCAATTAATTAATTACAAATCGTGGGAGCTCATGATCTGTACGTCCATTAAGTCCCTTTATAATCTCGTAAATTGGATTTATAAATTGAGTATTTTATATGAGATTTGAAATTAGGGTTATTTATTTAATTAAATTTAGGGTTTCAATTAATTATATTGGATTGAGATAGACCTAAGTTCAAATGGTTCTAATGAGTCTAGTAACTTAGATTAATCTTTTAACATCGGTTTAATAAGATTAAATTGATTGGCATAAAAGATTAAATTTGTTTTAAATCTATCTATAAGAGACCTTTTGTCTAAGGCGGGTTCTGGCTAGGCTAAAGCTTTTAAGTTCAGGAAACATAACACCCCTACCTGGGAACCTACCTGGAAAGATGAATTAGATAGATTTTCAACAAGCATGCGACATTTTGATCAAAGACTCCGTTTAAGAGTTTAATGGATGATGATCAAAAGTTATTTAACTATCCAACGTAAAATTTATTATTGGGAAAACCTAAAAGTCACTTAGTTAAAATCCTTAGCCATGTTTTTTCTAAGTAAACTAAACCCTAGGTTATAAAATACTCATTGGGAGGAAGATATGTATTTGATATGTCTATGATTCCACTCACGTTTCTCCCTGTATGTTTACACTGTGAGATTCATGCTTGGCCTCGTAGTGCCCTAGGAACATCCCCCTTCGGATGGTGTTTGCATGAGTCAATATTAAGGTGGACGGAGAGAGTGTTTCTAGTAAGTGGGTGAAGGGTGTGTGTCAACACGTCCTATGGTCTCTGTCATTGGTTCACACTGTGAGATCATTCTGTACTCCTTCATGGCACCTCGGAGTGTCCTCCTTCAGATGGGTTTTGTGCAGTTGGTCAATATCAAGGTAAACTCCAGAAAAGGATAGGGTCGCTTTAGGTTTTTCCCCATTCGAATTTTTTCCCTTCGGATTGGCTTTTTGGGGTAGATCTCTAGGGCCTGAAATGGCGGGTCACACTTACGGGAGACTGTTAAGTAAGTTAATGATCTCTTGGCCAAATCAATGATGACTAGTCGTTATAAGAACAAGAGTTGTTCTGGTATTAATGACTGGTTGAGAACTTCTCAATTCAGATGAGGGATAATTAACCTCCCTTCGGCAACTTTTATCCAAAACCTTTGAAGTGTCATTGCAAAACTAGATGGCACCCGGGGTTCATATTAGTTTTGCTAAAACCTTATTGGATGTTGTTTGTTTTAACAGGTATTTTCCTAAAACCTAACATAGTTTAATGTGTTTTTCTCTTCGGCAACTCGTTTGTATTTCCGTTTAGTGTTTTTAACATGATTGATTTCATATAGTGGAAAGAATCGTGTAAAACGTATTTCATGGCAAATGACCTCAAATTTGTCATGGTTGAGAAGTGTCCTCAAGTACCAACCCTTGACACACCACGAAGTGTTCATAATGCATATAAGGTATGAATGAAGGCTAATTTGTTGGCTCGACTTCACATTTTGGCTAACATACCTGATGTTTTGGCCAAAAGAGTTAAGAACGTGATCATTGCACGCAAGATCATGGACTCGTTGCTAGATATGTTTGAATGTCAGTTCTTACTTGTCGAGCATAGAGAGATGGATGACGACACCAGTAGACGTGTTTAGTAGAGAATGATGATTCTGCCTGGATCTTTGATTTGAGTGCTACCAATCATGTCAGTTCCTCTTACCAATGATTCAGTTCCTGGCAAACGTTGCCATAGGGAGAGATGACTTTACGAGTCGACACTGATGAGTTTGTTTCAGTTGTTGCTATAGGCAGGCTGAAGTTATTTGTTGACAAGAAATGTTATCTGTTACTGGATAATGTTTTCGTAGTTCCTCATATTAAGAGGAACTTGATCTTAGTTTCTTGTCACATTGAACAAGGCTATACCGTCTCTTTTTCTGAGAATAGAGTGTTTATTTTCAAGAATGGAATGGAGATTGGTAATGGTTCAATGAAAAGTAACTTATATGTACTAAGATCATCAATCATAAAGGCCGTGTTTTATTGGGTTTTATGTCCTAAAACTCGTGGTATGTAAACAATGGAGCTTATTGTGAAAATTCAATAAAGGTGATATTGAATAGATCTATTACTTGAATGAAATCCAATAAACCTAAAAGTCCCTTGACTATTGGATGAGTACTTGAACTTTATGTGAAGACATAAAGATGGATCAGGTTCGAGTAAATAGTCTAAATGATCTATAGTACATGGATAAGGTTGGGTACCTTATTCTGGTAACACTATTGGATACGACCTGCGTTGTAGTTGTTACAAGGAGTTGTAAAGTGCTACGTGATCCTAATTTGTTCATGTTGGACATGAGTAGTGAAGGTGTTCTTGTGCAAAAGAATTTGTACAAGATCGGACCAAAAATGAGTCACTCTTACTTTATAATGTTGTTTACTATTTAAGACTGACTATTTGAAAGCGATGACATATGTAACTTGACCTTAATCCTGAGCTAACTATGAACTCCTGTTTATCTGGAATTGCCTTTAAATTTGCATAGATGAGGGTTAGCTCAACAGTGCCAGCTCAATATGACTGCCATTTCAAGGGTGAAACTAGATAGATAGCTAGAGACATAGGGTGCAAGAGGAAATTCACTCCTACCCCTTTAAGGATAGTAGAGAGGTTGTTCCCTTAAGTGCTGATTTTGAGGCTTGAACAAGGGATCCCGCCCTCTCATTTGGTGTGAGAGAGACTTGATTTTATGATTGGATCACAAAACAATTGTTCATTAGGGGATCAATGGAGACTTAAGGAACAATAGGTAATTTCGGGGGTAAAACAGAGATTTAACCTAGCTGTTATTACGAACAACCTGTGAAGGGATAACTTACTAATCATGGTTATATCGAGTGGACATAATATATCTACAGTGAGAGGAGTTCAACTATGGGCTTTAGTAGAGTGGCCCATTAGTTAATGAATGGAGGTTAGATCGGTCTAATGAGTTTAGCCAATTAATCTCGGATCGTTTGGAGCCCATGATCTATAGGTCCATGAGGTCCCCTTACTAGCTCGGAAATGAATTAGCTCTAGAGTAGTATGATAAGTTAATTTGAAACGATCAAATTAGAATCAAACGAAATTGGAGAAAATATATTTAAATATGATTTAAATATATGAAGATGAATTTGTGCAAAAATTAATTTAATATTAGATATTAAATTAATTAGAATTATTTAAATTGTTTAAATAATTATTTATTAATTTTATTAGAAAATTAATTTGTGAAATTAATTTGTAAAATTAATAAATTTTTATTTTAGAAATACAATATGATTTTAAAATCAATTTTGGATTTTTGAAAATTGAAAAATTACACAAAACTTGAAAAATGGGTTTTTCAAGTTCATCTTCAACTTGCTCACAAGGAACCCACCACCTCTTCTCTTCGTTTACTCCAAGCATGAGTTGCATCTCATGGAGCACATCTTTTTGCATGATAGTCTGCAATATATTGAAGAGATTGGAATGAAGAATGAGGTGATGAATCGATTGAATTTTTGCTGAAAAATTCGAATGAAAAAGGTGTCTTCAATGGGTTGGTTCAGTGAGCTTCTCTATATTCCCTTTGATTCCAACTTATTTTGAGTCCCACGACTCAATCTAGAGCACCAAGAGGATAGTAGGGAAGATCTTGTGATGGTCTACACAAGGAATCGGTGGATTTTGCAGCTGGAAATGGAGATTTCGTTGGTTCGGCCAAGGTATGTTCATGAAACCCATTATACTCTGTTTTTAACATGTTTCTTTTCAACCAAAATTAATGAATTAGAATGCTTATGGATCCTCTTCCCTTCCATTGCGTGCTAGTGTAGATCTAACAATTGGTATTAGAGCATCTTATAAGCAATCAATTTGGAATAATTCTGGTTTTGTGGGTGTTTTGTATGAAAATATGAAACTGCTATAATGATATGGTTTTCTGAGATTTGGCCTTTAATTTCTCTTTTATTTTCTGTTTAAATTTGTAATTGGCTCTTGCTTGATGAGCTTTAATGACTTCCCAAGAGCTTTAATTTATTTGGAGTCATTAGAGTTGAAATTAAGCTTTAATTCGAAGAAACAAGTGAAGGGGCCGAATTGCAGATTCTAGATGATCAGCCTCTGTTCATATCGTCATTAAGCTTCAGTAGCTAAATGATCGTTTAGTTTCATGCGTTAGACGATATGAAGGAAAAGCTAAACTATCGTGTAGCTTCGGGCGTTAATCGTTTAAGTGTTGTGCGCTAGACGATCGTCTACCTCGGTAGCTAAACGATGCATTGTTTTGCTATGCGATGGCACTACCCGATCGTGTAGCTTCGGGTGGGAGCTAAGAAATGAGGCGAAGAGCTATGCGATGGCGCTGAGTGATCGCTTACACGATCGTTTACGTTTGATCAAGAGCTAAGAATGCGGCGAAGAGCTATGCGATGGCGCTGAGCGATCGCTTACACGATCGTTTACCTATGAGCGGTAGCTGAGGGATGCGTCGATTGCTATGCGATAGCACTAGGAGATCGCTTACCTCGGACGCGTGCTAAATCATCAAGACGTAGTGCTAAACGATGGAGCTATGCGATCGTGTAGCATCCTTTGGCACTAGACGGTGACACTATATGATAGAAGGCGAACACTATACGATCATGTAGCTTTGTTAAATGATAGGTGTTGGTTGCTAAATGATCAAGCAAGTTCTAAATGATCAAGCCAAATGCATGACGATGTTCGTCAATGCTAAACGATCTGACTTAGCGAGATTTTGGGCGAGAGCAAGAGAAGCCGGTCTGACTGGTTCTCTTGAGGTTCGGTTCGGTTCAGCTTCAAATTGTTTGTGGTTGGTCCAGTTCAGTCTCTGCTGGTCCAGTTCAGACGGTTCAAGTCCGCTTCAAGCAATTTTGGAGCAGTTCGAGCTGTGTTGAAGTTATTTTTGTAATAGTTAGGCTTTTGCTTGCTTGTTTTTGCCAAAACTAAAACCATATTAGTACGTGTTTAATTAATTATGCATGGATGTATGTTATTGATGACGGTAAATTAGATGTCAATTTACTCGACAACTAAAATCCCTTAGACGCAATATGTGATGCATGTTCTGGAAGTATGCGTTGATTATCATGCGTCGATGGTCATGCATTGGAATGACTATCTGTTAACAAATGTATGCGATGACCATGCGTCCTGTAACAAGTTTTCTTGCGCTCATGCCAAGTATAACGCGAACGTAAGTTTCTCAGGTGATTTGAGGTCGAACACAAGGACTTGTAGCAAGATGTATGCGGTAATGTGCATGTGGCAGTTGAATAAAAGAATGGATAGGAGGTTGCTAAGCTAACACTACTGCTACTTCTAACTAACAGACAACGCAATGAGAAAATGGATGAGAGGTAGAGACACGACAACAATTGACATGAAGTAAATAGATGGAAAAAATAGATAAAATGTGGAGATGTCTTCATTGTTGCACGAGATTCGACAGTTGGGATAATTGCGCTATCACTAATATAACTCGGAATGGATAACCCTTAAGTGTGACTGCAAGGGCAACCTTAGTCAACGCAAGCCATGTTGTCATGCCATACACACTTAAGCCTAACTCTAGGACGTATGCGATGGATATGTGAAAGTGTCGAGAAGCCTATGCCAGCCTAAACCCCTATAACCCGCTCATGAGCTTTCACCGCATGAGCGTGATGGCTGCATATAACCACCATAACCTACTCCCTGGACGCATACAATATCCTATCCGTAAGGTGCATACGCTGGGTGATGGCGAACGAAACTTATTCCAAAGTCTCCATTCTTGCTTATGCAAACCTAATCTAGCTCTTCCATGCATCGATCCTAACCTAGCTCTCTAGAGTCTTAGGTTCTTTCTTTAGACTCTTTCCCGAGTAGCTCTAAAGGTGCAATGGATGCATACATAAGACGAGGTAATCGCATGAACTTGGCTAATGTAAGATTATTCCTATTTGACTAACCACTTACCCTCCCGGGCAGTTAGTTGTTGTTGACTCTACTCATGGACAAGCGTGCTACAGCGTCACACTAAGCAAATAAGGTTTTCTCACACACTCACGCAACGCACACCTTCCTGTGTTTTGTTACATGCTTCATATCCCTAATCCACATGACTAAGTATACGATACTCTAGCAATCTCACTAAGTGATGCAATGAAGTTAAATATGCTAAGTAAAGAAGATGAAGATGGAGTTGAAGGAAAGACAGAAATGCATTGAACATATAATGTATTAATTCCTTAATCACAAAATGTAGTACAATACAATATAAGAAAAGAAAAGAAAATGAAATGACCAGCTGGAAGCAAAGACTTGCTTCCAGCGAATGTGCGTCAAGGCTGCCGGTGGTGCCATGGATGGGAAGTGGAGCTGACTTTCTCGAGATCTAGCTCCGGTCGAAGGCTCCAGTCATCACTCAGAATGGATGAAAGAGGTGAAAAACTCTCGAGCTTCCTCTCACGCATTTGTCTAGATCAAAAAGATCCGCTCTAGGCAAACTTCAGGCGAAAACCTTGGATAACTTGAAATTCTGCTCATCGGCTTCTTTATATAGATCCTAGATCACCAACAACATTAATGGACTGCTCTGATTCTGACATTCGATGCACCTTTCTGAATCTCTGCTGCTAACGGCGTGGTAGGTGAAATGTAAACATCATCTTTTGCTTTTCTCGAGATGTACATTGATGCATTCATTCCACCAACACTTGCATTGATCCCATCAGTATGCGTTATCGTGTAGCCGTAATCATGCAGTGATCGCATTCGCATAATACCGCAACTCTACACGATGACCGCAATCGCTTTGACGAGCGCAACTCCCATGCACTAGATGCATGCGGCTGATTACCGCAACATCCATGCATTAATCGAACGCGTTCGCCTTTGCGATGGAGTGTTTCTCCGCATGCGATCGTCTATGTAGTGGTTCGGTTTCTGCATTTGCATCCACTTCCTGCATTAGCTACAAAAATAGAACATTGAACGTATAATAACGCATAATATTGGGTTAGCCGAGATTCTTCATGCTAAACGATGCAAGCTCATTTTCTCATGAATTCATAACATAATTGCCGCATATTCTGCTTATCAGTCGTCATATTTCTAAGTAAAAGGCCTAAGATGACATGCATTTCTGCTATCATCAATTATAATTAAATTAATCTTGTATATGCATATAGTATGCCATTTAGATTTAAAATCCCACCATAGGAAACATGCAACATGCATTGAATGTATGTTATAATTTGTTATAATATATAGTATGCATGTTAGGGTTTCTTGTTTTTAATATAAGTGTTATATTAGATATTGAATGCCTGTATATTGTGGATGTTTAGCATGTCTAAAGTTTTATAAACTGTTACAAAATTTGGTTAGATATTTAAAATCCATAACAAAGAACAGCTGCATGCTCACGTAGGTTAACCACTTGTTTTAATTAGTTAAAATAGGTCGTTACACTTGTAAAACTAGGGTTACAAACTCAGCCGGTATATAATCTTGTTGAAGGTTGGGGGTATTTAAGTTGACGGTCTACGGAACACCTCCTACCGGGGATTATGGCCAAATAATTGAGTGTTGGTAACAAGTTTTATGAGTATCCTGAGCGATGCGAGGTAATAAAAGCGTTTATCACTTAGACATCGTAGGTTTAAGTCCATTTATAAGAGTTATACTTGGATAAACCAAATAGACTTAGGGTTATTTTTATTTAGCCGGAAAGGAACCTAAGTACGTAGTTACCCAAACATTAGAATTTTCAGTGGTAGTAAATAACTTCTATTTGATAGAGTTATTAGAAAAATTCAGCAGGAGATTAATAACATACGCGGTATGTTATTCTTAGCTCTCGCGTCCCTAAGAGTTCACAGTCTGGATTTAAGTGATACTTCGTGTCACCCTAGAAGTGACCTCCCTATGGAGAGTATTTTTTAACTTAAATTTAGACTTTGGTGAATAAGGGGAAGTTGTTCGAACATAAATCAAGTGTATGATTTCAATTTCCATGTCTCCACACAGTTCACACCTGAGATTCATATGACGCTTCGTGTCACCCTGGAAGTGACCTCCCTACGGAGAGCGGATGTATGCGTCAATACCAAGGTCAACGGAGGAAGTAGTTCATAGTAAGTGGGTGAAGGAAATGTGACAACATATCCTACGGTTTCCTCCATTAGTCTGAACTGTGAGATTCTTTTGTTGTGCCTATTGGTTAGCTTTAAACGGCCCTTTGCTAGTCATTTAACGATAGCTATCCCCACGGAGGGTTGTAACATAGGATTCAGAACAACCCCAGTTTCAATAAAATGAATAGGGTTTTATAATTCCATCTTAGGAATTTGGAGCGATACTCATATCGTTCTATAAGATCCGAAAATGGCGGGTGTACACTTACAGAATTATTAAATGTTAATAATGTCTAACGAAAAGCGGTACCTAAATGACTATGGGAATATGAGTTATTCTGGCGGTAGTATTTAGTCAAGAATTTCTTGATGTAGTATCGTTGCAAAAGAATAATCTTGGGTAAATTATTAAAATTGCTAAAACTTGATTGAATATAAAATTTTAGAATGACAAGTTCATTAATACTAGTGTTGGCGTCAGATAAATTTATTGAGGATAATTATGTGAATTAGAAATCAAATTTGAACACGATACTTGTGATAGACAATTTGGGATTTTTTGTAACATAGGGTTGTCCTCCCATTCCTAGCACTAACACAAACCAAAATGTTCGGGATGTATATGACAGATGGGTCAAGGCTAATGATATAGCCCGTGCTTATATCCTGGCCAGCTTATCTGATGTGTTGACAAAAGAAGCATGGGGATATGAGAACTGTCAAAGAGATTATGGAATCTCTGCAAGGGATGCCATTAAGTACGTATACAATAGTCGCATCAAAGTGGGAACCAATGTTTGTGAACATGTCTTGGACATGATGGTCCACTTTCATATGGTAGAAGTAAATGGTACTGTCATGAACAAGAAAAGTCTAGTTGGTTTTATTCTAGAATCTCTTCTGAAGAGTTTTCTACAATTTTGAATGCTTTAATGAATAAAATTTGACTACTCTACTAAGTGAGCTATAGGCTTACCAGACAATGTTGAGAACAAAGGGTCTGGTGTTAGAAGTAAATGTTACTACTGCCGAGTAGTGAGGAATGTCCTCAAGCCTGGAGTTGCTTCCTCTTCAAAGAATAAGAGTATTCTTGTGAAGAAAGGTAAATGGATAGGGAAGAATAAGCCTACTGGATTGAAAGGCAAGGATAGCGCTGCAAAGAAAAATGTTTCCACTGTAACTATAAAAGGCACTGGAGGAGTCACTACCCTTAATATCTTGTCAAGAAGAGAGTAGAGAAAAGTCAAATATTGTTCTCGGTTTACATAAAACTAAACTAAAAGGGACAAAGAAGAAACTAAACTAGAGATTGAGCAATTCAGAGGTATCAAGTGCATTTTAGAAGACTCAGATTCAAATTTGAGCTAACTAGACAAAAATTGAGAAGTCACGAAACAAGGAGTCCATCCCAAGATATATAAGGAGGAAGCATCTCAACCACGAAAAAGACTTTAAGAAATTGTTGTAGGAGTTAAAGAGCCAAGAGACTTAAGGTATTTGCATTGAGATGTTGTTTATAGCATCTACTGACAGTCTTGTGTTTGACATATTTAGACGTACACTTTAATTGTTTTAGTATTTTATGAAATTAGGGTATCATTGAGATGTTGTCAATAGCATCTTCTTTTATCTCCAAAATTTATGGCATGGATTAGGGAATCTTTAGTATGATTGCTTGAGAGTTTTATGATTTTTTACCTCCTCTTTTCATATTTCATATTGTGTGACAAAATTGATTATGTATAGAATTTCACCGCGATGTCTTTAGTTAGAGGTCATGTTTTTTTATTCAAGTATTCGACATTCCAATTGTAAGGGTGTAAGTATTTAAGTTTCGTTGTCTATCCAATTATTTTTTCTTTCATTCTATATAAGCTTTCATTGATCATTAAATTGACATTTCGATTGAATTGATTGTTTGTATACATACAAATTTCGAGATATATTGTCTTTAGTGGAAAAAGATCAATTGGCTGGTTTAAGGAATACATTGCTTGTATGATAGAATTTAGGATAAAAAAAAGCATGATTCGTAGTATCTATCTCCCAAAATTAGTATTGTCGTAGTATTTTCATCATTCTTCTAATTTATTACAAAGTTAATATGGAACATTATCATGTGCAAGAATTAGTTGTAATGCTAGTTTTGTTATTATAAATGACATTGGGATGGTAAACTTATACATGGTTTATTGAATTAGTAGACTAAGTATTTAGTAATAATAATTGATTTTATTCGGTAAGCTCAATATCAGAATTGTAATTCAACGAGACCACCTTAAATTAGGAACCCCTTAGTAAAATTTGATTATTTTTCTATATTTTTCTTTAATTTATTTTTTTGAATTATTCTCACAATCAAAATACTCCCTATTTTATCACATTGGTTCTCTTCAAATTCGACATAGTATCTCTTCAAATTCTCCCTATTTTATTTTGGCTGGTATGACAATATGACCAAGTGATATCAATATTTTAATCCTATTTTAAAATCATATTTAAAAATATCATTAATCCTTGAATAGAGGAAACAATTTCTTCGCAAAGATAATTAAAGAATAAAATAATTGTAGTAAGAGTCCGACATATATGTTATAATAACTAATCGATTACATATATCCTTTTAAATGACTTGAGTTTGATCTTTTAGCTGAATTTATCAGACATAGTGATGAAAAAGTTAATCTATTTTGGTTAGATTTAGCAGTGTGAACATAAATGGTAAAATAAATATTCATTCATAATATAATGTTTTATGTCTAAAAGACAACATCCTATAACCATAAAAACACAAAGACAAGAATAGAAACAACATATATCAATATCTCATACACTTACTAGAAATTATAATTATTAAAATTGAAAATAAAAGACGATAGATATCATATATAAATGTATGTTTAACTCCACTATAGTATATCAAATATGCTCGATGTGGTTGTGTGGGGTGGGATAAAGGAAAAGAAAGACTAATTCCTTTAAGGCAGAATTGGTTTTTGGATATTGGATTTCAATTTTGGAAACTTAGGAAGTCTGGTTTGGACACATTTGGTAATTCTGGTAATTTAAGAATCTTAGGTTTAATCACTTTCGGTTGTAATTTTGGGAGCTCAATTTTTGGGAGATTTGAAACTTTAGATAGATTAGGAAAATCAAATTTAGGCATTTTTGGAACTTTAGGAAAGTTGGAGAAATCGTGGTTAGGTACTTTTGGCAATTCAGACATCTTTGGGAGTTTAGGAATATTAGGCTTTTCCAATATAAGGCGAGAGAATGAAGGTAACTCAACCTTCGGTAGTGAAGGAAGCTCAGGCTTTGGCAAATTGGGTATTTCTGGCTTTGAAAGCACTCCATCTACTTTAGGTAATGGTATCTCCAAGAGATGTCTTGCGCTCACTGTCATGATAAAAAAATCAAAGCTCGTCAACATAAAAGTACCAAGTATTAGAGGAAATGCAGAGGTTGAAAATCGATGAGTAGCCATTGGATTCGAAATCAACCAGATAAAAATAAATTTGTACAAATTTATAGATTATCTATCGTGAAATGGAGTTGACTTGATTATGTAAGTCGTGATGGTCTCAATTTATAGCATGTAGAACTATTTATAGGTAAAAGGGAAGAGTGGAAGAGAGCATATATCGATTGTGATAGAATAAATGATTGGTAGAAAAAGTGTTGGTTCAAATTTCCCACCTAATGAATATGACTATTCAAAGTTAATTATAACAAAAGTTAAGCTCCAACCTATACATGCATATTTTGCTATATATTGCAAGACACCATCTTATATCTTTATTCCCTAATAAGCTTTAATAATTTATTTTTTTATATGGAGATAAAATTAACAATTCCTTATGTGATAGTTCATATGTACTTTATTTTCCCAATAAAAAATAAATTAGAATAGTTTATTTATGATTGTTAATCATTAAAGATGAGTAAAAAAGGTTAATTTTAAGTAATTCCCAAAGAAAGCAAAAGAGAATTAAATCTTAAATGTAACTTTTCCTCAAGTAGTTTCAAACGGTGTTTTTCATGTGTAACTAGAAAACAAATTGAAATTAGCAAGCGTGTTTGTACTTTTTTTCGTTCGTTTGTAGATTTAAAAATGTAAAAGTTCAAAATATCCTATACTATTGATATATTTTAAGTTTGTCAGTTAAGCATATTGACGACATACAATATCAGGTATATTAGTGAAACGATATATTTGACACTAAGTAAATATAGATCATATGTAATTGATATACTTCATTTTAAGTATAACACAAGTAGTTAATCAAGTGATATACATTGAGGTTGACACATGTAACAAGATTGATTTCACACCTTGATAGACATATTTTTAGCACTAAAACCTTATTTTACTTGTCTTTAATCATTTCATTCTTTTCAAACATGTAGTGGAAGAAGAAATGTTGAATGTGGTGATTGGGAGAAAGCTTCTTTGAGATGAAGAAAGTCGTAGAAATTAACTTTTAGAAGGAAGGAGAATGAGACAGAGATTTTATTTCTTTAGACTCGATTCAATCGTTTGAGTTTTTTATTCTTTCTTTTTTCTTTCCTTTTTTTTCCTTTTTCAGAAATTTTAAACAATCCAATGTCGACTTGTCTAACATCTCAAGTAAGAAGGGACCGAAGAAATATGAGAATTTCTTCGTACTTTGAAATGAGGATGAGAAACATTGATCAACTGAAGTTAAAAATTTGTTTTTTATAGAGGGACCTAGATGAAAAATTTACTACTTTCTTTACTACTTTTTAGCTTAGCTTTTTTTTTTTTTCCCCTTTTGTAGGAACCGACCCTAAAAGAAGAAGAGTATCAATTTTCACGGCAAGCCCTATCACCACACCTCAAAGACCTTGCACGAAAACGATTACGAGGGAGGTTTTCTATTCCTTTATTTTTAATAAATTTTGATCAGGATACATTGGGGACAATGTATCATTTCAGGTTAAGAGTGGTTGATTTGCATGTCTGGCAAGTTCTTGAGCACCTGAGCTTGGACTTTGTGGTTTAGTAGATTGATAAGTTTATTGTTCACCATGTAATGTGATGATGACTTTCTATGATAAACTTTAGATAACTTGTATTTATATTATTTAGGATTCACAATAATGTATGCATAATTTTGGGCCAATTTTAAATTTTTTCTTGATTTCCTTGCATTTTTTTAGCACATAGCCACGTTATATGTGTTCTTCAATGCTTATGATTAAGTTATTTGGTCAATAGGTTTGTTGTCACTTCGGAAGACCCCACCAGTTAGGGAGTCACCTTGCTTGATAATTTATAATATGCGACTTAGGAAAAAGAAAAGAAATATCTGCCCGCTAAGAAATATTTGAGCTTAAAGATAAGGAAGGCTAAAGAATGAAAAAAATTGTTGATGAAAAATATAAACATGTAATGTATATGCGTTTAGGGGTAAAAGAGTTGTCTTTACTTTGATCGGTTAGAACAACTGTGAGAAAAGAGTTGGTATGGTTCTGTACAATGAATGTGTAAAAGATAGTACTCCTTAGGTAAATGGGAATGCAAGTTCTGTAGGTGTGCTTTTAGCCACCTTAGTCAAAATTTGATTGATTAGATTTCTTAATAATTGGTGCTTGAACCATAGTAGGGAAAACCAAACAATGGGTTGAATAAAACATTCCTGGACATGTAAAGACCTAGATAGGATTTTGTAAGCACGCACATAGGTAAGGGATAAAGATTTAGTTTTAAATTCCTAATTGATTGAAAGCATTGGATGATTCTATATTTGTGAAAATTGTCATTATCTTCAGCCTTGAGATTAGAGTCAATCATTTCACCACATGATTCATATCTATATTTTCTTTAGTCTGGCTCAAGGACGAGCAATGTGTGGGTTGGACGTGTTTGTTAGCTCTAAAAAAAAGAGCTAATTTTATAGCTCTAATCTCACCTGCTTGTTAAGTATAATGTGTTTAAATATCTATTTTTGTAGGAACTAAATCATGCATTCCTCAGCTTTGCAGCTCAACCAGAATTATTTTGGAGTTAACTAGAGTAATATCGAGCCCCCAGAGCTTCAAAGGATGTGAAAAGACCAAATTTCCTCTAGGAGGTTGGCACAGTAGCACCACACTCGACAACGTAAGACAAAATGCATCTCAAGGTGGGAGTACCGTGACGCTCCAAATATTGACGGAGAAGACGCATATGTGCAAGGTCTCAACTCCCCCATCCCAACCCATCCCACCCCCCCCCCCCCCCCCCCCACGAAACGATATGACTTATGATACCGGATCCAGGCAGAATTAGGATGTAAACTTCAGGGTGCTTCTCTCTTCTACTAATATAAGCGGATGAATAGAAGAAAGGTGGACTATATCATCAACTTATTCCATTTTTCTAGGAAAGCTAGCCATGCTTTATGGTGAAGCTCTTTTTTCTCATATTGCGCGCGCATCTTCAAGAAAGGCGCATTCGTGCAGGTCGCTACTTATGCGACAAGGAATTTCCCTACCTTAGGACAAAACTCCAGCTAAGCTAATAGCTCTCATTGTGGGAGAGGGGCGAAGCAGCTCGACCGAGAGGAAGAGGGGCGGAATCGAAGTGAAAGTCGCCAAAAACTGGTGGAATGCTCTCGAAACCCATCACTTGAGTGAGACAGGGTAGAGTGGAATTTCGTGTGTAGGGGTGAAATTCGGAGATCTACGAAGGAACACCAAAAGCGAAGGCAGCTCTCTGGGTCCCTACCGACGCTGGGGTGCGAAAGCATGGGGAGCGAACGGGATTAGATACCCTGGTAGTCCATGCCTTCCGAACTTGCCAAGAAGTGGCCTATTCCTACAGTACAGGTCTCTATCAACTAACTCAAGCGCTAAAGAGAGGTGGGGCAGGACATCGATAGACAATAGACCAAGGAGCGAAAGCCACTCAGTTGCTTGCTAAATCGAAGAGAGCAGAAGGCACCTCGCCTAACATTATAGGAGAAATCTATAGAACTCAAGCTAATGAGTGAATGTTGCGGAACGACAACAGAACGATAGCTATCGCTAGCAAGCTAGTCCCTTCTTTTCTTAGTGGAAGATCGGAAAAGACTTCTCTTCATCACGAGACTGATCGGATCTGCCGTGGACACCCGAGAGACCTCCACAAGGCAGACTCAAAGAGTAAGAGGACAACAAGCAAAGAGTGTTGCTTTCATTTCTTTATTGAGATTGAAATCAAGTTCTTTAAAAAGGCCACTTTCTTAAAACAGCACTAACTTACCGCAGAGCATGTTATTGACTCAACCACAAATCTGTTGAATGAAGGTAGCTTGCTTACTCTCAGCCGCTAGTTAGAAGGAAATCCGTTGACTTCGTTTATGCCCTTATGCAGTAAAGAAAGCAAGTGATCGATGACCGTCTGCGGCATTTCCGTGTGCTTAGACGCGACTTCGGAACATCGCGCTGAAATGGCTATAACAGAGTTTCTGTTATTCGTATTAACAGCGACTAACGGAGGAATGTTTTTATGTTGTGAAAATTAGTTAATAACGAGAAAGATTTGATCAGGAAGAGTGAGTTCATATCCAGTGATATGCTTAGCAATAACATCTACATCGTTACCTATTATAGCAATACCAAAAATGAGGACTTTTTAGGGCCAAGCGTCGTGGCACCATATGGATTGTCATAAATAGTTCTTTCTTTTGGGGTTTATGTTGGAACCATGGAGATCGAAGGAAAGGTCCAAATTCTTCTTCTTCCTCTGTGTTTCGAGCATTGTTAGGTTAGTTGTTGCATTCTCTTGGGTTGTAACTAAAGATTGGATGCTCCTCTCTCCTTTTTGTCTATAAGATGTGGAGGTAAGTAGTTTTCTCTTGTCTTTGGAGCAAGACCTATGCTAGTATCGTGAGATTTTCTATTTGAATGAACAAAACGTTTTAATTTTATAATTTCTTGAGTCTTGGTCCTCTTCTTTTATGAATGAATGTATTTGCTAATTGATTTATTTCTTATACATTTCTTTAATTCTTCATCTAGCTTAAAATCAGCAAAGTAGAGATGGTTAATCATGTATGCTAGGAATATAGGTTGTCCCTAAACCTAAAATAAATGGATTAATTAGTTTCAAGGATAATTTGTTTGATTAGTTAGACTACCTACTTAATTAACCATTCAATGGAACCCTTAATCTTAATGTGAAGGACTGGAATATCATGCAATGGAAGACTTCAGAATCAATAAGAACTTAAACTACATTTAATTTAAGTTATGAGCATGTTGTTCATATTATATTCCGAAGAAGGTTTGAAACAAATATTACCTTTGAAGTTTTCCTTCACAAATTTAGCTGAAATCTACAAAGATAGAGCTTGAAACTTCAAGAGGACTACTACGAGATCTTCTCTACTATGCTCAAGCTAGACCGTGTGGTGGAAACACTTAAATCAAGTTGAATTGATGAAAAACAAGTGAGGGATGCGTAGGGTTTTCATGCTTTTACTTCAGCAAATAAAACTCAGAATGCTTAATGATGTTCATGCATCGAGGTTCTATATATAGGTAGAATTCATGCAAATATACAGGGTTGCATGGAAGGCAACTCCTCCTTAAAGATCATCACAAATTCAATTGGATTTTGGTGATATTCCATCAAATGTAGTTAGTGAATTTTTCCCAAAAATTGAAAAATCCATTAACTTAATATGATTTAAAAAATAATTTCCTTTAATTATTTAAATTAGTTTTATAAAATTAATTCAAAAAAAATTAATTTAAATAAATCTAATTATTTAATTAAAATAATATTAATTTAATATCTAAATATTAAATTAATAAAATATCAAATTCACCAATAAATCAATTTTATATTTAAATCAATTTAAATATTAATTGATTTTCCAATTTTGTTTAATTTCAATTAAAATAAACGATTTTAATTGTATCATATACAATCAAGTGAGAACCCTAAATATGATTTTGAATATTTCAAATTCATAACTCTAATTTCATATATCAATACTCAATTTGTTATTCCAATTTAATGAGCTAGTAGAGAGACTTAATAGACTTACAGATCATGAGCTCCAACGATCTATAATTAATTTGTTTAAAACTCTTTAATCAAATTAATTACTATTCATTAACTATCAAGACAAACCACTATAGCTCGATAGTTGCACTCTCCTCACTGTAGATATATTTCTATCCATATAAACCATAATCAGTAAGTCGATCCTTCACAGATTCTTCGTAATTACAGTTGGATCAAAATTACCGTTTTACCCCTGTAAATACATCTTGTTCCTTAAGTTCCCACTGACCCTCCAATGAACAATTTGATTCATAATACTACTTATGAATCATATCCTTCTCTATCATGAGAAGGCAGGGCCTCGATTGTTCAAGAGTTGGTATCAGCACTTAAGAGAATAACCTATCTACTAACCTTAAAATGGGTAGGAGTGAATTCCATTTTGTAGGACTATGTTTCCAGCTATTCATTTAGTCATATCCCCAAAATTGAAGGCTTTATTGAGTAATGATGTTGGAATATTCTCACCCATGTAGATTAAAGGATAATCCCGAATAAACAGGAGTTCATAGCTAGCTCAGAATTAAGATCGAGTTATCCTAGGTTATTTGAGTATGAAATATTCAGTTTAATAGTAAATGGTCGTTATAAAGAAAAATGACTATTTCCTAGTCCAGTCTATATGTAAACTCATTGCATAGGATGCTGTCATTCACATGTCTCTACATGAATGATCAGTGGATCATATCATTTGTATTACCTATACAAAATGGGCTGCATCCAATAGTGTTACCAGGATGAGATACCTAATTTCATCCATATACTCGTCTTTTATTATGATACATTTTTCAAGTTAAGGCAAGGAACATATCAGGTGCTTGGCAAGGAGATCTGTTGAAGGCGCTATATGGAAAAAGTGTTAATGGTTCCGCTCAGTATCATGTTTTAAAGAAACATCAAATGTTTGAATGAAAACGTTTAAGCTTTGAATTTTAAGTTTAAATGTTTTACAATTTATTTATATATTTATTTTCGATGATTTAGGGATCCTGAATAAAATATTTTTATATTATTTAGAAAATTATTATGTTACAATAAAAAGATCGATAGTTTGTGTTTCAAAATTACATGCATGTTAGTAGTGACACAGTTAGAGATCTTGAGAAGTCGGGTCGTTACAAAATTTATCAGACATATAGTGAAGAAGTAGTCAATCTATTTTTGATAGATTTAGCAGTGTGAATATAAAGGTGAAATACACTCATAATATAATGTCTTATAAGTCTAAAAGACAACATCTTATAACCATTGAAACACGGTGACAAGAATAGAAACAACATATATCAATATCTAATACACTTACTAGAAATTATAATTATTAAAGGTGAAAATAAAAGACAATAAATATGGTATATAAATATGTGTTTAACTCCACTATAGTATATCAAATATGCTCATTGTGGTTGTGTGGGGAGAGATAAAGGAAGACAAAGACTAATTCCTTGGAAGGGTAGGCAGAATTGATTTTGGGACAGATACCAATTTAGGAAATTTAGAAAGTTTCGATTTAAGTCACATTTGGTAATTCTGGTAATTTAGGAACCTCGAGTTTAAACACATTCAGTAATTCACCTAATTTTAGGATCTCAAATTTTGGGAGATTTGAAAGTTTAGCCAGATTGGAAAAGCCAAATTTAGGCATTCTTAGAAGTTCAGGAAAATTGGAGAAATCAAAGTTAGATATTTTTGGAAATTCAAACAACTTTTGGAGTTGAGGAACATTAGGCTTTTCCAATGGTGGAATGTGAGACAATGAAGGTAGAATCAACCTTCGGTAGTGAAGGAAGCTCAAGCTTTGACAAATTGGATATTTCTGACTTTGTAAGCACTCCAAGTACCTTAGGTTTAAAAGGTAAAATTCCAAAATATTATGATATTATTGATATATTTTAGGTTTGTCAATTAAGGATATTGATGATATACTCAATATCAAGTATATTAGCAAAGTGATATATGTAAGGTTCAGTAAATATAGATTATAAACTATTCATATAAACTCAAGTAATATATATTGAGGTTGACACGTGTAGCAAGATTAATTTCACACTTTGAACGACACGTTCTTAGTCCTAAAAGCTCACTTTACTCTTCTTTACTCACTTTATTCTTCACATACATGCAAAGGAAGAAGAAATGTTGAAGATGGCGATCAGGAGAAAGCTTTGAGACGAAGAAAGTTGGAGAGATTAATTTTCAGAAAAAGGGAGAAGGAAGAAGAATTAGACCACGATTTTATTTCTTTAGACTCCATAGGAGTTGTTTGAGATTTTTTACTCTTTCTTTTCCCCTTTTTGTTTAGAAATATTAAAAAAAATCCAATTTTGACCTGTCTGGCACCATTCAAAAGATAAAGTTTCTTAGGAGTGTTGAGCTCTTTATCAACTCAACTATGAAGGATCGCATATTTCTTCGTAACTTGAGAGGAAGACGGGTCACGTTAAACAACTGATGTTAAAAATTTATTCTTCCTGGATGGAGCAAGTAAAAAATTACTACTTTTTACTACTTTCTAACTTAGATTTTTCTTTTTGTTTTGTAGGAACCGACTCTAAAGAAGAAGAGTATCAATTTTGGTGATGAGTTTTATCACCACATCTCAAAAAACGAGTGCGAGAACAATTTTATATTCTTTCGTTCTTGCTAACATTCTATATGATCTTTTACTGATCATTGAATTGATATTTCAGTTGAATTGATCGCTTATATATATATAAATATATATATATACAAATTTTGAGAAAAAATTGTCTCTGGTGACTAAAGTGCAATTGGCTCATGTGTGTGTTTTTATGGCTTCATGACTACATAGTTTGTATGATAGAATTTAGGATAAAAGAACAAAAATCATCCGTTGTGGATATCTCTCATAATTAATATTGTTTTCGCATTTCTATTGTTCTTCTAACTAGTTATAGAGTTAATATGGGAGCATTATCATGCACAAGAATTAGTTGTAATTCTAGCTTTCTTATAATCAAACGACTTAGGAGAGTTAAACTTATTCATGGTTTTTTTTGAATTAGTAGACCAAGTGCTTAGTAATAATCGATTTTAATTAGGTAAGCTTGATATTAGAATTGTAATTCGATGAGACCACCTTAAATTGGAACCCTTAGTAAAATTTGATTTTTTTCGAATATTTTTCTTTCATTTATTTTCCTAAATTATTCTTACAGTCAAAATCCTTTTTATTTTATCACATTGGTTCCCCTTGCGATTTGAGATAGTATCACTTGTTCCACGAACTAGAATAATGAACCTAGTTTTATTTTGGTTAGTATGACAACATAACCAAGTGATATCGATATTTTTATCTTGTTTCTATGGTCATAAAGGAAATAATTTCTTCACAAAGAAAATTAATGAATAAATAATTGTGCTAAGTGCAAGTGCAGATACTTTGTGATAGCTAGTCTATCATATACCTTTAAATGGCTCGAGTTTGATCGTTAAGTTAAATTTATTAGACAAACTAAAAGTCAATCTATTTTGGATAGACGATTTAGCAGTGTGAACATCAAGAGTAAAAGAAATATTCATTCATAAAATAATGTTTTATAAGTCTAGAAGTCAAGATCCTATGACATCCTATGACCATAGAAACACGCTGACAAGAACAAGAATAAAAACAACATGTGTCAATATCTGATTACTTGTAGAAACATAAGTTATTGTAGATTTTTATTTAGAATAATCACGAAAATTTAGTAGAAAATGTATTAGTTTGAAAAGAAAATTATGTAAAAAGATGAATTTTGCATTCAATACTTAAAAAACTTGTTAATCCTGAAATATTATAACTCTAACATCTTTAAATATAGGATTTAATGTAGAAAAAAAGAAAAAAAAGAAATTGAGAAAGAAAGATGGTGCTATAGTCGTTGGACACATAACAATATCAGCCAACCTATTCTTGCACGCTAAGAAGAATCACGCATTGAAAAGAATCATGAAGAAAGGAAAACGACAGACGCATTGGCGGTGGCATGTCCAATCAAGGTACAAATTGGGATCTGATTTGAGAAAGACAAGGTAGAACCAATGAATCTATGACACGATGAATTCAACGTAGCAAGGTATGGAATTAAATGCAAATGTGTCGGATAATCATTGGAAAAAAGCTGAGGAACTTCTTTTTGACGCCTATAAATAGCTTAAATTTTACACGTTAAAAATGTTAGACTAAGAGATTGGTTGAAGCTCTGCCCAACTCTCTACTTGATTGTCCATAATCTTCTACCTCTCGTTCTTCTCTTCAAGAAGTTCTAAGTGAAAGCTCAATCTTCTTCCCTTACTAGTAGCATAACTCCATCATCCTACATTGCCTACACAAGTGAAAGTTGTCAACAATCAAAGCCAAAGAAAGCAAGAGATTATGACCATTGGCTTAGCACTTCCATTTCTTGAACTTTCATTAATTTGTTTTTCATTAAATCTGTATTAAGATATTGATATCGCAGCATATTCATTCTTATATAAACTCCAATCTCCATCATCTCTATTCTATCCATGTGTTTTCCTCTCCATGATGAGCAACTAATTTCTTAATGGATTAGAAAGAATAAACTAACATTCTCACAAATTTTAAATAAGTTGAAGTTCATCTTATTTTAATGTGTGCCTAATCTATTTTTTAAATCCATCTGATCAATGATTTAAGTAAAAATAGCTAACTACATGAGAGAGCAAGTAGTTGTGGAATATATTAAACAAGGAAAGAAGTAGTCTCAAAGATAAAGTTAACTTTTTGTCAAATATTGACTTAAATGTGCATCTTAGAGGTAAGATTTATGTGGCATAAAACACTAAAAGGTGAGTCTTTCATATTGTAAGTCAAAGACGTGAACAGATACTTGTCCATCACTTAGATGAATATTAATATTAGAGTTCCAAGTTAATCTTGATATTTTATAAATTAAAGACATGAACGGATGATATTTTGATTGAAGCTATAATCATTGGAGCTCTGAAGCTTTGGATCAAAGGACTTTTGGGTAAATGTTTTAAAGTTTGTCGGATTTGAGTCTTAATCAATGGTTGCACAATTTTTGAATATTGGAGTAGGTTTGAAGCGTGATTTACGCAAGCAAGCATGAAGATTACCTTGCTAGTTATTGGTTCCAAATTGATGGAAGGGGTTTCTTGACAATGGATTTAGTTCTCTGTGTTATGCTTGGTGCATAATTTATTTTCGACTTAATGTCAATAAATTGAATTATTAAATATCACATGTATGTATATGTTTCAAAATATGTAGTGCACATTGATGGTCTATGTAATAAGTCTGTGTAATGAAAATGTGCATGACACGAGCCTCGGGATATAGGATATGTACCCCAATGTGTGTGACAAGTCTATGTGACTTTGTATCATATCATCGAGTTGCAGTGATTTATTTGAACCAATCTGTGTGATAATACTTTTATGTGAACTCATGCCATAACTCATGGGCTATTTTGCTATTTAAATGCAGTGCACTGATGGTCTGTGTGACTTGATTGTCTCAAGACTTAAGTTTGTGCTTTATTTTATTGTGTGAGCACAATATATGTGTTTGGCTGTGACGTGGTTATATATGGTGGACATACACATCTGTTTGACTGTGTGATGTGATTATGTATGATAGGATCTCCTATTGACTATTTTCATAATATTCACCCTTTCTATTTTTCTTTCCTCAGGTTAGGACTAGGGTGCCTAAGGTGGCAGGCACGATGTTGCTCTATGAGTCAGGAACTGATTGAGACAAGATTTCGCATTGTGATTTTTGTCTTGTCATAGATTTTGTTTTAAATCTAATGTTTAAGGGATCCCGAATAAAATAAAATGTTATTTCTTTTAATATACAGCTTGTTATTCTTCTTATTTTTAACTTCAAATTTAGTTAACATTGTATGCTTTTCTAAAACGTAAATTCATAGTAACGATCAAGGGTCGTTAAAAAATTTGGATCTTTACAAAAAGTATGTTAAAAAATTAGGACTTGAAAAAGTACGTTCACCCAAAATTTAAATAGAATATTATTCTTTGTATACATAAAACTAAGCTAGAAGGGACAAAGAAGAAACTAAACTAGAGATTGAGAAATTTAGAGGTATCAAGAGTGTTTTAAAAAGTTCAAGTTCAAATTTGAGCTAACTAGACATAAATTGAACAACAAAGTCACGAAACAAGGAGCCCATCCCAATATATATGAGGAGGAAGCGTCTCACCCACAAAAATGACTTCAAGAATATGTTGTAGGAGTTAAAGAGCCAAGAGACTCAAGGTGCCTGCCTTGAGATGTTGTTTATAGCATCTCTCAACAGTCTTGTGTTTGACATATTTAGACACTCACTTGAATTGTTTTAATATTTTATGAAATTAGGATAGCATTGAGATGTTGTCACTAGCATGTTCTTTTATCTCCAAATTTATGACATGGATTAGGGAATCTTTAGTATGATTTCTTGAGAGCTTTATGATTTTTTTACTCCTCTTTTCATATTTCATACAGTATAGAATTTCACCATGATGTGTCTAATTAGATTTCATCTTTTTTATTCAAGTATTGATGGGTCCAATTGTAAGGCGATGGACATTTAAGTTTTAGTTATCTATCCAAGTATTCTTCCTTTCATTCTATATAAGCTTTCAATGATGATTAAATTGACATCTCAATTGAATTGATTGTTTGTATATATACAAACTTCGAGATATATTGTCTTTAGTAGAAAAAGATCAATTGGCTTGTGTGTATTTTATAGCTTCATGACTACATAGCTTATGTGATAGAATTTAGGATAAAAGAAAAAACTTGAATCGTTGTATCTATCTCTCATAATTAGTATTGTCATAGTATTTCCATCGTTCTTCTAATTTGCAAAGTTAATATGGAACATTATCGTGTGCAAGAATTAGTTGTAATGCTAGCTTTGTTATTATAAATGACAAAGGGGTGGTAAACCTATACATGATTTTTTGAATTAGTAGACTAAGTATTTTAGTAATAATAATTGATTTTATTCAGTATGCCCAATATCAGAATTGTATTTCAACGAGACCACCTTAAATTAGGAATCCCTTAGTAAAATTTGATTATTTTTCTATATTTTTCTTTAATTTATTTTTTTGAACTATTCTCACAATCAAAACACTCCCTATTTTATAACATTGATTCTCTTGAAATTTGACATAGTATCACTTTTTCTACACGTTAGAGTAGTAAACTTAGTTCTATTTTGGCTAGTATGATAATATGACCAAGTGATATCAATATTTTAATCCTTGTTCAAAATAATATTTAAAAATATCATTAATCCTTGAATAGAGAAAACAATTTCTTTGCAAAGATAATTAAAGAATAAAATAATTGTAGTAAAAGTCCGACATATATATTATGATAACTAATCGATTACGTATATCCTTTTAAATGGCTTGAGTTCGATCTTTTAGTTTAATTTATCAGACATAGTGATAAAGAAGTCAATCTATTTTGGTTAGATTTAGCAGTGAGAACATAAATGGTAAAATAAATATTCATTCATAATATAATGTTTTATGTCTAAAGGACAACATCCTTTAATCATAAAAACACAAAGACAAGAATAGAAACAACATATATCAATATCTCATATACTTACTAGAAATTATAATTATTAAAATTGAAAATAAAAGACAACAGATATCGTATATAAATGTATGTTTAACTCCACTATAGTATATCAAATATGCACGTTGTGGTTGTGTGGGGTGGGATAAAGGAAAAGAAAGGCTAATTCCTTTTAAGGCAGAATTGGTTTTTGGATATTGGATTTCAATTTAGGAAACTTAGGAAGTTCTGGTTTAGACACATTTGGTAATTCTGGTAATTTAGGAACCTTAGGTTTAATCACTTTCGGTTGTAATTTTGGGAGCTCAATTTTTGGGAGATTTGAAACTTTAGATATATTGAAAAAACCAAATTTAGGCATTTTTGGAACTTTAGAAAATTTTGAGGAATCAAGGTTAGGTACTTTTGGCAATTTAGACATCTTTGGAAGTTCAGGAATGTTAGGCTTTTCCAGTACAAGGCGAGAGAATGAAGGTAACTCAACCTTCGGTAGTGAAGGAAGCTCAGGCTTTGGCAAATTGGGTATTTCTGGCTTTGAAAGCACTCCATCTACATTAGCTAATGGTATCTCCAAGAGATGTCTTGCGCTCACTATCATGATAAAAAAAATCAAAGCTCGTCAACATAAAAGTACTAAGTATTAGAGGAAATACAAAGGTTGAGAATAGATGAGTAGCCATTGAATTAAAAAAACGATGTAAAATAATTAACACAAGATTATAGATTATCTATCCTGAAATGAAGTTGACTTGATTACGTAAGTCTTGATGGTCTCAATTTAGAACATGTAGAACTATTTATAGGTAAAAGGGAAGAGTGGAAGAGAACATATATCGATTGTCAGAGAATAAATGATTGGTAGAAAAAGTGTTGGTTGAAGTTTCCCACCTAATGAATATGACTATTCAAAGTTAACTGTAACAAAAGTTAAGCTCCAACCTGTAACATGCATATTTTGCTATATATTGCTAGACACCATCTTATATCTTTCTACCCTAATAAGCTTTAATAATTTATTTTTTTAAATGGAGATAAAATTAACAATTCCTTATGTGATAGTTTATATATACTTTATTTTCCCAATAAAAAATAAATTAGAAAAGTCAAAAACAGTTTGGATTTTCCCACTAACTTTAGTCAAAGGGCAAAATAGTCATTTGATCAAAGTCAAACTTTGACCAAAAAGTCAACATTTTGACTTTTATGATTTTTTTCGCGTTGATTAATTTTGACTTCCCAAGCATGAATCCGCATTCATTTTCTCGAAATTCAAATCACATTTGAATATAAGGTCGGTCAAAGTTTGACTTTTCAAAGTCAAAAGTTAACTCTTTGACTTTTTACATCTTTGACCATTTTCATTATTTCCAAGCTTCTAAATATGAATGTATTCATATTCTTGATATTTAAATCAAATTTAAATATTAAAGCTATATCTCTAAATTGAAAAACCGATCACTATATCACATATACTTCGAATTATTCTATCACACTGTTCTAACTTTATCACATATGAGCTAGTAGAGGAACCTAATGGACCTATAGATCATGGGCTCCAACGATTCGAGACTAGTTGGCTAAAACTCTTTTAGACGGAGCTAATCAACATTCGTTAACTAACGGGTCATTCTACTATAGTTCCATAGTTGCACTCCCCTCACTATAGATATATTTGTGTCTATATGATATAACCATGATTAGTAAGCTAATCCTTCATAGGTTGTCTGTAATCTCGGCTGGGTCATAAAAACCGTTTTAACCCCAAGATGACATCTTGTTCCTTAAGTTCCACATATCTTCTAATGAACAATTGATTTAAGGTCCAACCTATAAACCGAACCCTTCTTGGGCCAAGGAGAGGGTGGGGCTCTTTATTCAAGACCTGGATTCAGTACTAAATGGAACAACCTATCTACTATCCCTATAACGGGTAGGAGTGAATTCCGTCTTGCACCCTATGTTTCCAGCTATCCACCTGATCTTACCCCTGAAATGGGAGGCTTATTGGGCTAGCGATGATGAGCTGCCCTCACCTATGCAAATCTAAGTATAATTCCGAGTGAACAGGAGTTCATAGTTAGCTCAGGATTAAGATTAAGTTACTAGGTCATCAATTAATGAAATAGTCAGTTTTATACATAAAACGACATTTAGAACGTAAAAAGTGACTATTTCATTGTTCAGTCTTATACAAATTCATTGCATAGGATGTCCCCACTCACATATCTCTATATGAACGATTTAGGGTCACATCGTTTGTACTAACTACAAAGTGGGCCGTATCCATAGTATCCCTAGAATAAGGCGCTCAACCTTATTCATATACTATAGACCATTTTGGCTATATATTTTAACTTGATCCACATTCATATCACTACATAAAGTTCAAACTACATTAAATAGCCTCAGGACCTTAGTTTATTGGATTCAAGATTACAATTTCAATAAAAACTTTATCGAAAAACAAAATAGAATATGTTTATTAATTTACAAACTACGAGTTTTAGGACATAAAATCGAACAACTAGAGCCTCAATTAAGTCCAAAGGAAATAAAGTTGGTCCTTCTAGACCTGCTACATCAAATGTATCATTTGTTCCATTCGAGGTGTTTCTTTTCACTAAGGTAGGGGCTAGTATGTTGAAATTTGTGGTTAAGAGGAACATTGTGGATTAAAAGAACTATCAAATAAAACTCAAAACTGCTTCGACCTTGTGAATTTGATTATTTAAGCTCAACATAATATAGTTGTTCTAAATTTGGGACCATTATACCATTAAATTGTGAGAGAATTTATTGTCAATCTTTCTCTAGAGTTTGACAATCCTAATGACCCTGATTTTCATAAAGTTCATTTGTGAAGGCATCAATTCATCTTTACTGTTGATCTCATTGACAAATATCTCAATAGAACTATTCCTGTTGATGTTTCTAAAAAGCAACCATCGGTGAGAGAGTTGACATTTCAATTGATCAGTGGGGCAAGGTCATCTTGGCCTAAGAAGGGTCAATTATCCACTGCCATTTTGAGTACTAACTATGACATACTTGGATTGGGATCTTCGACTGGTGTCCTTCCTCTCACAAATCAGGTCTTTTTGTTTCTCTCACTACATTGTTATATCAGATTGGGACTAGGGCTCGTTTCAACCATGAAAATTTTGTACTTAATCAGATCAAACGTCACATTGGATCTCAAGCCTTGAAATTACCTTTCTTCTATCCTCGTTTAATTTGTGAAGTTTTGCTTGCTCAAAAACCATATTTGATCAGTGCTTGGGAACCTATTGATCCTACTTCTGCTCTCATTTCAATTCATCCCAAATTTTACAAAATTATCATGTGCTAGATCTAATTTCTTCTTCCATTATGTTAATGGTCTTAGTCAAGCCTTGGTTGAATCTCCATTTGGAAGTTGAGTTTTGCATCATATTTTAAATGAATTCAAAGATATTGATGCTCAGATTTAGAGGCTTCATGAGCGAAAAACGACTGTAGAAGGGATGTTACAGACGATGCGTTTAACATTGGCCAAGTTTGTTGGGGCGTCTTCCTCTCAACCACAAAACTATTTTTTTTTAAGAAAGAAATAGGGACATTTTGTGGTGATGGTGTTGTGTTGGAGATCAGTGGAAAACTGCTTGTCTAAGCTTGTTCTGTTTTGGTTCTTGATTTTAGATGAATCCAGTGTTGGTTCTTTTTTTTCTTTTTGGGGTAGTTTTTTATTTTTTGTTTGGTTGCCTGAATGATTTTATTTCTATTTTTTATGTCGTAAAGACTCTTACATCTTCAGTTGTTACTAATAATGTCTCGACTTTATTTTTTACATTCATTATTTTGATGGCTGGTTCGTTCATATTCTACCTTAAAAAAATATCAGGCAAGGGGGAGTTTGTTGGAGTTTGATGATCATCTGTATATTTTCTAAGACAACTTTAGGTGGTTTTTGTAGTTTTAGAAAATGATGTTTTAACATTTGCCTCAGACATGTTTATTTACTACAAATTTTGTTATTTTTCTAATCTGGAATTTATATGCAGAATATTATTTTGTTTCCTAATTCTGAAAATCTCTAGAAATATATTGATTGATATTTTTCTTTTTATAGTGCATCTTATCTTTTGAAAAAAGGAAAACATTTTAGGGACATTCTTTCTTTAATTGGACTCCGTCTTTTTTAAAAAAATTCTAATCTTCTTCTTTGCCAACAAAAGTGTATCTCAACTAGCATGATGTTCATACTATCAACCTCATGGTTTGAGGTTTGATTCCCCCACCCCACACTTTAATTACAATACCTCTTAAAAAAAAAAAAAATTAAACTTCTTCGACGGTTGCCAAATTTGTTGATCAGAAGAGTGTAATTCTTTGTGATTAAATATTGCATCATTTTGATTTGTCTTGGCAACGGATTTGTTCTTGACGGTCGTTTTCTGCATCATGGATTTTGTCAATCTTTGTCCACTTTATTTCGCTGTGCGTATCCTTTCTATAAATAATTCAAATAACTTGAAGATACTACTTGTCTTGGGGGGGCCTAAGGCATAGCTGAAGAGAATGGATTCTTGATCTTAGGGGGATCTAATACTTCATACTCGAGATGGATTTCTCCACTTTAGAAAGGACCAAAGATTCATCAGTGAGTTCACTAAGTTGCAAGGAAGATAATTAAATGGAGAAGAGTCTCACACATTATCGAAAATTGAAGTGTTCAATACTAATATTATCACACTTAAAGGAGCCTATTTCAATTGAGAAGGAGTCTCACAATTAGGGGGAGTCTAGATGACTCGTGAATTGAGCTTTACGTGAGTTACCTTTTAAAAAATGGATGAGTTTGTCCTTTGGCCCACGTTCATTTATCTATACTATAAATTTTAATAAATAAAAAAAAATTAAATTTTCAATCTATCAATGTAACTTTTGATTGATATATTGTTTCATCGAGATCAAATTGAAATTGCGATGTGATTTTCTTGTTCCCAAATGGCCTTCTTCAATTCTTGGAGGTTTATACTCTACTCCGAGTCAAGACCTGTCTGATTTGGATTTGCACACATAGGATAAATACCTCAATAGCATGTAGTAGTTGGAGTATTACAAATAATCACGTTGTAATTGATTAACTTTTTAATATTAGTGGATTATCTTTCTTAAGCACGTTGCCCCATAGATGTAGGTGGTTTATCACCGAACTGAGTCACAAATTCTTGTGTGCTTTTACTTATTTTTTTCCATTTAACATTCGTATTTCAAGTGACGAGTCATCCTATCGCGCTTTTCATTTATTGTAGGAGCTAAAGAGCCAAGAGACACAAGGTGACTACGTCAAAATGTTGCTTATAACATCTCTTGACAATCCTGAGTTTGACGAATTTAGACCCACACTTTGATTGTTTTAGTATTTTATGAAATTAGGATAGCATTGAAATGTTTTCACTAGCATGTTGGCACTAATGTAGGTTTTTCTTTATACATATAATTTACTCCAAATTTATGCCATCGATTCGGGAATCTACAGCACGATTTCTTGAGAATTTTATAATTTTTTTTCTTCCACTTTTCATATTTAATATTGTGTAACAAAATCATTTGTGTATAGAATTTCGCCACGTTGTGTCTAATTAGAATTTGTATTTTTTATTCAAGGATTGCCAGTCAAATTGTAAGGTTGTCGGCATTTAAGTTTCAGTTGTCTAAGTATTCTTTTGCTCTTGCATTCATTTTATATAAGCTTCAGTCGAATTAATTGCTTGTATACATACAAATTTCGAGATATATTTATCTTTAGTGGAAAATGAACAATTGGCTCGTGTGTGCGTTTTTATGGCTTCATGACTACATTGCTTGTATGATAGAATTTAGGATAAAAGAAAAAAATTTGATATGCTGTGGCTATCTCTCATAATTTATATTGTCTTAATATTTCCATTGTTCTTCTAACCTGTTATAGAGTTAAAATGAAGTATTATCATGCGAAAGAATTAGTTGCAATGCTAGCTTTGTTATAATTAATAGACTTATGGGAGTTAAACTTATTCCTGATTTTTTTGAGTTAGTTGGCTGAGTTCTTAGTAATAATAATTGATTTTATTTGATAAACTCTATATGAGAATTGTAATTCGACGAGACCAACTTAAATTGGGAATCTCTAAGTAAAATTTGATTATTTTTCTATATTTTTCTTTTATTTATTTTTCTTAATTATTCTTACAATCAAAACCCTTCCTATTTGGTCATATTGATTCCCTTGACATTTGATATAGTATCATTTATTCTATAAACTAGAATAATAAACTTAGTTTTGTTTTGGCTAGTATCACAATATGACCAAGTAATATCGACATCTTAATCTTTGTTTAAAATCATATTTACAAATATTATTGATCTTTGAATAGAGGAAACAATTTCTTTGTAAATATAATTAATGAATGAAATAATTGTAGTGGGACAGATACATTAAGATAACTAATCTATCACATATATATCCTTTTAAATGGCTTGGATTTTATCTTTAAGTTGAATTTGTGACCGCTTAAATTTTTAGGTAATTTCTGTTTAAACATTTTGGATTATTTGGATTATATTTTGAATTTTAGAGAATAAATTGAATTGTTGTGTTAAGGTAGATTGACTTAAATTTTAAGGTGGTAGTGGATTTAGAAATATTGGAGAAGATTTGGAAAAAGAATGTGGGATGCTTGCATCTGTGTGCGCGCATGTTTGACAAGTCAAATTGGATAGCCCATGCTGCCGCCATCTCCTGATACCAGCTGACGTCCACGATTGATTCCATCCAGTCGCAGTAGCATGCCTCTGCGGGAGCCACGAAGTTGCCACAGTTACTGGCCAACTGCCCCGCGTTCTAGATCTGCTCAATCGTGATGCCGGAGTCGTGAGTCACTCGTTCGGTGTCTTATTCTCTCTTTCGTCTATCAACTGCGTCGCCAAGCCGTTCCTGCATTTGTTGTTCAGATCCAATTGGACAGTTCGTTGCTGTTAAGGATATTAAATATGCAATTACATAAAGTCTACATATCTTCCAAACGAATAGGACTTATTAAAGGAATAGGTTGGTCATAACCAAATCTCTAACCATTTGTATTTGTTAAGTTATTTTTGCATTCCCAAATTAGGGATTCCATATTGTATAAATACCTCACCTATGTACATTTCAAATAAAAGAAATCATAAAGGAAAACTTGGCTTGCCATTATCATTTGCTACCTATCGTCTACTTGATTGAGCTATCATTTACCTTGTCTAAGTGCTACCGTCTGCAGCGCGAGTCAACCCATATTCTTCAACCTCTCTCTTTTTAACTTGGTATCAAAGCACATAATGACCAACGTCAATCCAGGAAATCTGGAAGCCACCCTTGGCATAGCCAACTTCAGCGGCCCACCTTTGAACCAACTCCTCAATCAGATAACCTCTATTAAACTTGATCGCAGCAATTTCCTCCTATGGAAAAACTTAGCGCTTCCAATCCTTCGGAGTTATCGACACGAGGGACACCTAACCGGACAAAAAGTTTGTCCCCCAATGTTTCTGCAACATGCAGTCGATGAGAGCATACTGACTGGATTGACTGGAGCAGGAGCTGCTCTGCACAGCACAAAAGGAAGTTCCCAGGAAGTTCCGGCAGTGGTGCTTCAAGCTCGTCGACAGCACTTATGGTAAATCCTCAATATGAAGCGTGGATGGTTGAAGATAAAATTCTCCTCGGTTGGCTGTAGAACTCCATGACACTAGAGGTTGCCATTAAAGTGATGGGATGTGAATGTGTAAAGGATCTATGGACCAGAATTTAACAACTCTTTGAAAAGGTAATTTCAAACAACCAGAAAAAGTAATTTGAAAATGGAGGAGTACCTTCGAACTATGAAAATGAATGCTGACAATCTCGAGCAAGCTTGTAGTCCTATGCCACCAAGAGCTCTTGTTTCACAGATACTACTAGGACTTGATGAAGAATACAATACCATCGTGGCCACAGTCCAAGGGAGAGCGTCATGGCTTGATATGCAGTCAGAACTTCTCCTCTATGAAAGGAGATTGGAACATCAGACAAACCAAAAGACGACAATAGGCTTCAACCAAGTCAGTAATGCATCAGTGAATATGACAAACACTAGACATGTCAACCAAAACAACATGTCTAAAAGCAGCAATCAGGACTTAGGTTAGGCAGAGGTCGAGGTAGGGGAAGAAACAACAACAAACCTGTGTGTCAAATGTAACGACCCGACCCCCTAGGACTTAGGTTAGGCCGTTACTAAAATAAATACATGCATAGGATTTGAAACTATGCTCAGTAATTTTGAAATAAATGCTAAATAGACAAGATAAGTTCAAAAGAAATTTATTAAATGCAATTTTTAAAACAATAATAGGGTACCCATAATTCGTAAAGACTAATAAAATATAAAAGTAACAATCCTTCATAATAAGTTTCAAACAGTAAAACTAGAAATTGAGGGTAAAATAAGGAATCTAAATTTCATGAAGCGGAAGCGTAAAAACTAGTCCCAGTGGCTTGATCATGAATTCCGCTGTGCCATTGCCGGTGCATCTCTATCCTTACCTGAAACATCAACATAAGAAAGAATGAGTATGAAATACTCAGTAAGTAGCCCCACCAGTGGGGTTAGGCTAGGCATCTATGTTCTCTAGATACCTGCATATGGCACATAAATACATGTAACAGACAAGAGACTGAGTCCAATCCTATTGAAGTTAAGCATGCCCATAAAACTGGTGAATCCCGAAGGAAACACAAAACTGATGAATCTGAAAGGAAACACAAAACTGGTGAATCCCGAAGGAACCACAAAACTGATGAATCCCGAATAAAACACAAACTGGGGAATCCCGAAGGAAACACAAAACTGATGAATCTCGAAGGAACACAAACTGGTGGATACCGAAGGAAACACAAACTGATGAATCCCGAAGGAAACACAAAACTGGTGAATCCCGAAGGAAACACAAACTGGTGAATCTCCAAGGAAACACAAACTAGTGAATCTCCAAGGAAACACAAACTGGTGAGCATTTAACTAATCAATGAGGATATTCACACAATCTTAACGTGCTAAGATTCAACATTGTATAGTTCTAAAACATACATAAAAATCCTTGATACCATGGCTTCATCACATACACATAATTCTTAATAACATATTATACATCATCCATGTATAACTTACATCATAAATCCACAACATGCAAGTATGCCTCAACACCAGCAGATCAGACATCGACATATGAAAACACATACTATCACATACTAAGTACTTAGGTGTGTATGTAAACAAATCAGAATTCGTGTCAGAACATACTTTGATTCAGGTCATACTGTCAATCAACATGCTAACATCTACCATAATATACACTTATCATGCTAGCATACAACAAAAGCCTGGCCCGTGGGCAATTCCAGTGGTAAGATTACTTACCTCGAAGTCAAGTATAGATATTAATCCAAGCTAATGCTCTTCAACAAAATAAACTTTGAATTAAGTCCCCTAATACAGACATAATACAAAATTTCAGTCTTTAGAATCAGGACCCAACATAAAAATTTAATCAGACGGTCACCAAAACTTACCCAAACGAAACTCGCAAGATTTCGACTCCAAAATTTCCTCTTAGCAGATTTTAGAACTCATACCAAAACGCCAATCTGAACATGATTTTAGTCCCAAATTAGTAACTTAATTTTCTTATAGGTACTCTTAACCCAAAAGACAAACAACCCAACTACTCACCCAAACTTAACAATTCCTGACGAAACATCAGTCTCCTTCTCAATGTAACGTCCTCAAAATCCTCTAAATATCGCTTCAGAAAGTCTAAACTTAACGGATTTTAACCAAAATTATTCCAAAACTAACCACACCCAAACTTCCAGGAAAACACCTAAAACTAAGAATCTTACCCAAAAGAGATGTGACAACAACCGCAACGATGGTAGGAGTTGGGCGGCGTCGGATGAAGAAACGACGACAGACGAAGAAGTGGCTCTGGATGACAAGACAGATCAGCAATGACGTCGTACCCACGATCTTAGATCTGGCACCCGTAGATGGCTGAGATTCGACGACGACTGACGCAGCTTGAGCAGAGGCATGTGAAACCCCAGTGCGATGAGTCGGCAGCAAGGAGAGGCACGGACACGCGACTGAGAAAGAAGAGATCATGCGCTTTGGGTCGCCGATGCTCGCGGATGGCACCGTTAGGCAAGGGTTGCCAAGAGAGAGAGAGATGCGAGCAGTGGAGATGATCAACGAGCAACTGGGATTCGTGGCTGGCGGCGAATGATCGACGGCCGATCTGAGCGGCGGCGGCTGAAGGAGGAAGAAAAACGAGGGGGGTTTCGCATGGGAGTGAGGCGTGAGGGAGAGGGTTATTCTTTTTATTTTTAAAATAATTATAATAATATAAAAGGAAAATAGTACAATTATAATTAAATCCTTTCCTTATTCTACCTTACCCCATTTAAATTTCTTTCCTTTTCCATGAAAAATAAATTCTTGCCATAAATTTCCAAATTGAGTTTGACAATTGAATAGAATTTGAATAATTTCCACGCCAACACTTAAATCCTCGTACTTATACTTTAAATTCAAAAATTCCAAACATGCCCTTCCACAAGGATAATTACTGAAAAGGAAAAAATTACATTATTATTAAATAAAAAGGCACGAGATGTTACATTCTTCCTTCCTCAAAGAAATTTCGTCCTCGAAAGTTAAAACACTCTAGGTGTTACATTCTTCCCTCCTCAAGGAACTTTCGCCCTCGAAAGTTCATTCTTGAAAAAGCTCTGGGTACTGGGCTTTCATCTCATCCTCTCACTCCTAGGTGGCCTCCTTGAACTGGTGATTCTGCCACAAGACTTTCACAAAAGCAATTTCTCGTCGGCGCAATGTCTCTACTTCTCTGGCAAAGATCTCTATGGGCTTCTCCTCGTAGCTCAAGCTATCATTCAATCCCAAGGGCTCGTAGTCGACTACGTGGAACGGATCTGTCACATACTTCCTCAAAATCAAAATATGGAAGACATTATGAATAAAGATAGTGCTAGAGGCAATGCCAATCGGTAAGCTACAGGGCTAACTCACTCTAAGCCTCGAAAGGCCCAATGAACTTCGAACTCCGCTTCCCTTTCCTACCAGACCTCATAATACCTTTCATAGGTGCTACTTTCAAAAACACCTTATGACTAATTTAAAATTCTAGGTCCTTACGTCTCATATTGGCATAACATTTTCTTGTCTGCTCTGAGTTGTTTACATACGAGCCTTGATCTTCTATATTGCCCTCTTCGTGGTTTGTACTAGCTCATGTCATAGCAATTTCCTCTCGCAAGCCTCGTACCAGCATACTAAAGACCTGCACTTCCATATAGGGCCTTAATGGCAAAGTGCCATCTGATAGCTGTTATAATATGCGAATTCCATTAAATGTAAATGAGAGTCTCAACTCCCTGAAAACACTAGTGCCTAAGCGCACAACATATCTCCCAATATCTGGTTCAGACATTCTATTTGACCATCAGTCTATGGATGAAAATTGTACCAAAATCTAATCGAGTACCCAATGCTAAATGGAGATTCATAAAAAAAAAACTAGATGTAAAACGAGGGACATCGTTTGACATAGCTAAAACTAGTACCAAAAGTGGTGTAACAACCCCTTCCATAAATAACTATGAAACTTAAGATGTTGAAAATCAGCAACACTTCTACACGTCCAAGCTGAGAACTATGAAAACGGTCATGAAGTTAAGAAAGTCTTATATACTAAAAACATATATCTGAGCCTACCATGTCACAGAGAAAACTTCATACGAGCAGTGAAGAAACTGGTCATGCTATATAATGCGTCATCTGAAGATGTGTACCAGTACAAATCTAGTCAACTAAAAACTGCTTCTACTCTAGAAGCGCCAATTGTGATGTCTTTCTTAGGGTCTACATATCTAAAAATAACTCTGTCTAAATAAGGCTCTATACTATCGTGGGCTATAAAACTGGCTTGGGCCAATCCTCATATTATTCTTTAGCTTTAAAACAAACACATATCATTATTTAGACCCAGCAGTGAACGAGTCCGGAATTTCCCCCGAAAAAAATGGGGTTTTGAAGTCCCTGGATGCTAAAGCATAAGTCAATTGATAATACATTTTCATAACCTCGTAATAACCGTATTTGATCCTTGAAGTCATTTTTTTAAAACGATAAAACCTTCTTGATTCATAAGTTCTAGCTTGGATTACTCGTACTTCCTAAAGCTAGTTAACTCATTGCCCATGCAAGAGAATACATACTATCTTGTAATACTCCAAACCCACTTTTAGTAACTTCTTACTATCAACTCAACTTTTTTTTTGCCAAGTCTATCCCTTACACCAATGGTTATATTGGAAGATCCAACTTACATACTTTTGTGCACATACTATTATTGTCTACTTTGAGTTGGATTATTTTCTTTTCTCAATCAAATTGATGGTCTTGCTAGTTTTGTTTCCAACACTTGCACACAAAGTCAAAATCCCTTAAATCTTACTAATGCCCTCAATGTTTTACGTCTTAACTAATTAAGCCTTAACATACCATATCAATAGTTCTCGAACATCTACTGCTACTAGTAACTCCATTTTAACTTATCCCTTCTCAACCTTCTATTTCAGTAACAGATTCTTGTGTTAAAATAAAATTCCATACCAATCACCTACCTAAGCTATCTTTCCATCTAACACATATTGTCCTAAAGTTGTACATGACAATGAGGTATTATTCTTTTACGCCAAAACAAATACCTCGTAACCCCTCTTATCAAGCCTTCAAACCATACTTAACTAGGAGTTTCGAACACATTAAATTCCTTTCTCTTTCCAAAAAGTAAACTTCCTTTGATACTTCTCTCTTCTTTACACTTATCTTTGATAAAACCACTAAATTCAAGACACTTTTTTTTTCCACTGTCCAATTGGAACATAATCTCTTTACTAAATTATATTTTACTTAACTCCTCCATAAATCTTATATCTCTCACCAAGAATTTCCATCTTGTAGAATTCTCCTTTGCCAATTTTCATGCTTTTAGACTCCGAAAGACTTTTGTTTGGACAAAATTGCCCAACTTGGATCTCATCACAATAACACTATGAATTTAATCTAGGTAGTCTAAAATAATCCTTCAACCCAAACAAATAACACCTTGCTTTTATCCCCCTTTAAGTCCAAACTCATGCCTAACTATTTTGATTTTCTTTAATGATATCAACTTAGCTAGATATTCCAAAAGAATTCTTCATATCATCACATATACTTTGCCTACTCCATCAAATTGTAGTATTACCCAAATGATTATGACTTATGAATCTTTTCTAAAATTCTTCTCGAAGTGTTGGGTTCTTAATACCCCAAAACCTTCAATAAATTTATAGACTCATTTTCTTTTCCTCCTTATTCATAAAACAACTTTAAACCTTATACTTGAGTACTGGCCTGTGGATTTATGCTACCATCGATTGCACTATCCAACACAAAAACATAACATTAGTTCTTGATCAATTCATGTGTCGACAATTTTGTTCATTGGCTTAAACATTTAAATACCTTCATTCCTAAATTGTCATAAATCTACATAGTTTCATCAAACTTTAAGATCTCTGAACTAAGGTATATGTTTGTTCGTTCCTAACATAATTTCCATGAGATTAACTAGTACCAAGTGACCTCATAATTTACTCTATTTTATTTTTCTCTTTTTGTAGTGTCGTACCTGATAATCCTCTTATAATAACTTCTAACGAGTCACTGACCTAGCATTAGAACATAACTGGTGCATTTAAGCTAAACATATATTTTAATGCACAACTATAATAAAACTTGTAATTGATAAGACGTACCTGGCAATGACGAGGAATCCGTTCATGGGCCACAGGGACAATCTAGACTTACATAGTAAGTCAGTCTACAGAACCCAAAACATGGGCTCTGATACCATCTGTAACGACCCGACCCCCTAGAACTTAGGTTAGGCCTTTACTAAAATAAATACGTGCATAGGATTTGAAACGACGCTCAGTAATGTTGAAATAGATGCTAAATAGACAAGAGATGTTCAAAAGAAATTTATTAAATGCAATTTTTAAAACAATAATAGGGTACCCATAATTCGTAACGACTATTAAAATATATAAGTAACAATCCTTCATAATAAGTTTCAAATAGTAAAACTAGAAATCGGGGGTAAAATAAGGATTCTAAATTTCATGATGCGGAGACGTAAAAACTAGTCCCATTGCCGGTGCATCTCTATTCTTACCTAAAACATCAACATAAGAAAGAATGAGTATGAAATACTCAGTAAGTAGCCCCACCAGTGGGGTCAGGCTAGGCATCTATGTCCTCTAGATACCCGCATATGGCACATAAATACATGTAACAGACAAGAGACTTGAGTCCTATCCTATTGTAGTTAAGTATACCCATAAAACTGGTGAATCCCGAAGGAAACACAAAACTGGTGAATCCCGAAGGAACCACAAACTTGTGAATCCTGAAGGAAACAAAAACTGGTGAATCCCGAAAGAAACGCAAATTGGTGAATCCCGAAGGAAATGCAAACTGGTGAATCCCGAAGGAAACACAAACTGGTGAATCCCGAATGAAATACAAACTAGTGAGCATCTAACTATTCAATGATGATATTCACATAGTCTTAACGTGCTAAGATTCAACATTGTACATTTCTAAAACATACATAAAAATCCTTGATACTATGGCTTCATCACATACACATAATTCTTAATAATATATTATACATCATCCATGTATAACTTACATCATAAATCCACAACATGCAAGTATGCCTCAACACCAGCAGATCAGACATCGACATATGAAAACACATACTATCACATCCTAAGTACTTAGGTGTGTATGTAAACAAATCAGAATTCGTGCCAGAACATACTTTGATTTAGGTCATACTGTCAATCAACATGCTAACATTTACCATAACATACACTTATCATGCTCAACTAAAGCCTGGCCCGTGGGCAGTTCCAGTGGTAAGATTACTTACCTCAAAGTCAAGTTTAGATATTAATCCAAACTAATGCTCTTCAACAAAATAAACCTTGAATTAAGTCCCCTAATATAGACATAATACTAAATTTCAGTCTTTGGAATCAAGACCCAACATAAAAATTTAATCAGACGATCACTAAAACTTATCCAAACGAAACTCGTAAGATTTCGACTCCAAAATTTCCTCTTAGAAGATTTTAGAACTCATACTAAAACGCCAATCTGAACATGATTTTAGTCCCAAATTAGTAACTTAATTTTCTTATAGGTACCCTTAACCCAAAAGACAAACAGCCCAACTACTCATCCAAAATTAACAATTCCTGACGAAAAATCAGTCTCCTTCTCGATGAGCAACGTCCTCAAAATCCTCTGAATATCGCTTCTGAAAGTCCAAACTTAACGGATTTTAACCAAAATTATTCCAAAAAAAACCACACCAAAACTTCCAGAAAAACACCTAAAACTAAGAATCTTACCCCAAAGAGATGTGACAACAACCACGACGACGGTAGGAGCTGGGCGGCGTCGGATGAAGAAGCGATGCCGGACGAAGAAATGGCTCTAGACGACAAGACAGATCAGCAACGATGTCGAACCCACGATCTTAGATCTGACACCCGTGGACGGCTGAGAGTTGACGACGACCGACACGGCGTGAGTAGAGGCATGCGAAACCCCAGTGCGAAGAGTCGACGGCGAGGAGAGGCATGGACACGCGATTGAAAAGGGAGAGATCACGCGATTTGGGATGTCGATGCTCGCGGACGGCACCGTTAGGCAAAGGTTGCTGAGAGAGAGAGATGCGAGCGGTGGAGGTGATCGGCGAGCGGCTGGGATTCGTGGCTGGCAGCGGATGTTCAGCATCCGATCTGGGCGACAATGGCTGAAGGCGGCAGAAAAACGAAGGGGGGTTTCGCATGAGAGTGAGGCATGCGGGAGAGGGTTATTCTTTTTATTTTTAAAATAATAATAATAATAATAAAAAGGAAAATAGTACAATTACAATTAAATCCTTTCCTTATTCCACCTTATACCATTTAAATTTCTTTCCTTTTCCAAGAAAAATAAATTCTTGCCATAAATTTCCAAATTGAGCTTGACAATTGAAAAGAATTTGAATAATTTCCACGCCAACACCTAAATCCTCGTACTTATACTTTAAATTAAAAAATTTCAAACATGCCCTTCCACTAAGGATAATTACTGGAAAGGGAAAAATTACATTATTATTAAATAAAAAGGCGCGGGATGTTACATCAAGTCTGTGGGAAGGTGGGACATATAGCGTTCTACTACTTCAACAGGTATAATAGAGATTTTGTTCCCAATTATTCTCAAAACAAGGGACAACCTTTTCCCAACAATCAGACCAAAAACACACAACTTCACCCAACAGGCCTAGCCACTGCTTATGGGAGTAACCCCTTTTTGACAAGACAAGAAAATATGACTGATGCAAATTGGTATGCTGACAGTGGTGCCCCCAATCATGTTACCTCAGACTTCAAGAATCTTAGTAATTCGACTAAATACTCAAGTACTAAAGCAGTCACTGTAGCTAATGGTAATACTCTAGAAATTTCACATGTTGGAACTGCATGTTTGTCTAGTGATGCCTGTAATTTGAAACTGAATGATATGTCATGTGTGCCTTCCATAGCAAAAAATTTGGTCAGTATATCTAAGCTAACCAAAGACAATAACGTGTTTATTGAATTTCACACGGATTACTGTCTTGGTAAGGACAAGGGTATGAGACAAACGATAATGAAGGGAATTCTTAAAGATGGACTGTATCAGTTAGAGGGTGCAGAAATCAACTTGATGTCAGTAGGAAATGGAGTACCATCGCAACCAGTGCACAAGAATAAAGATTTGTCTGCTCTTAGCATATCTTCGAAGCATAGGGTATCTAAGATTACATGGCATAGAAGGCTTGGACATCCTTCGTAAAAAACACTAGAGTTTATTATCAAAAGTTGTAATCTCCCTATGTTATCTAATGAAAAGCTTAACTTTTGTGATTCTTGTAACTATGGAAAATCGCATTCTTAGCCTTCCCTAACTCTAACTAAAGAGCATCCGTAACCATTGAACTTATACACACTGATTTGTGTGATCAGCTCCTCTCTTGTCAACATATGGGTACAAATATTATGCTATCTTTGTTGATGATCACAGCAGGTACACATCGATCTATCCTCTTAGGTTAAAAAGTGACACACTGGCAACTTTTCAACACTTTCTCACCATGGTACAAACTCAGTTCAATATACTGATCAAGTTCATGTAGTCGGTTAATGGAGGAGAATTTGTGAAGATACACAAAGCCTGTCATCAGCTTGGCATTGCTTCTAGATACACCTGTCTATATACATCAGCACAAAATGGAAGGGCTGAGAGGAAGTACAGACACATAGTTGAGACAGGGCTAACCCTACTAGTACAAGCACATCTTCTCTTACATCATTGGTGGGATGCATTCTTATACTAAACTATGCTGATTAATGCCCTTCCTGTCCCTATCCCAAATGGACAGTCTCCAATGGAAGTGATGTTAAAAAAGAAGCTTAGGTTCGAGGAGCTTCGAATATTTGGGTGTGCATGTTTCCCCGGCTTGAGACCGTACAATTCACATAAGTTGAGCTATCGCATAGAGAAGTGCATCTATCTCGGTTCGGCTGTGAATCACAAAGGCTACAAATGCCTCAACCCCAGTGGCAGACTATTCATCTCTCAGCATGTTGCTTTTGATGAAACGGACTTTCCTTGTCAGGTGTCTTCTTCAGCTTGCAGACCAACCAACTAATCAGTTGCCATCCACCCGATTTCCTGGTTGCCCCTCAGTCAGGTCACACTGCACAGTGACTCCGTGCCCACTACGTCTACAACCTCACTCTCACCAACTGTCAGAACTACCCACACCCAATCACTAGCTAATACCTCTATAGACAGCCCAGCCTTCCCACATCCTTCCTTTGATCTTCTACCTACCAGTTGCATACCCGGCGATCGCTCACCCAACGATCTTTCACCTACCGATAATTTACCCAGTGATCATTTACCTACCACCCACTTACCCATTGATCATGTACCCTCCGATTGTTTCCACCTGACTCACCATCGCCTATCCCCCATCCCACCGATAGTTCACCTTCATCGTCCCATGCCCAGTCTTCACCCGATACTGTCCCACACTCTATGCCCGTGTTTACTCATCCTATGATTACTCGAAGAAAGGTAGACATCTTCAAACCTAAAATACTGTCCTCCGAAACCCAAAAAGACTGGTCCCTAATCGAACCTACTCGAGTCAGTGATGCGCTCAAAACCACGCAGTGGAACAAAGCAATGAGTGGTCAATTTCAAGCATTAGTGAACAATCAGACCTGGACTTTTGTTCCTCTGTCACCGTTAATGAACATTGTTGGCAATAAATGGGTATTCAGAATCAAACGGTGTTCTAATGGCTCCATTCTATGCTCCAAGGCACGCCTCATAACAAAAGGCTTCCATCAAAACCCGGACATTGATTTCTTTGAGACGTTTAGTCCAGTGGTCAAGGCATCTACCATCCGGATCGTCATTAGCCTTGAGGTATCCAAAGGGTGGCAGCTGAGACAGTTAGATTTCAATAATGCCATCCTTAATGGAATCCTCGATGAAGAAGTTTACATGCGCCAACCACAGGGATTTGTTGATCCTCAACTACTAAATCATGTATGTTGCTTACACAAGGCCATAGATGGCCTCAAACAAGCACCAAGGGCCTTAAACAACACACTGAAAATAACACTATGTAGCCAGGGCTTTTAGAATGCTATGTTTGATACATCTATCTTCATATATCGGAGTACTTTTGCCTTGATACTCTTACTAGTATATGTTGATGATGTAATTATCACCGGCACTGATCAGCAGGCAATCAACAAACTTATAATAGCCTTGGACTCCAAGTTTGCTCTAAAAGATCTTGGCCAACTTCATTACTTCCTTGGAGTGCAACTGCACAATGTCCCCAATGGATTTCTATTGAATCAGGAAAAGTATGTCAAGGACCTACTTCACCGCCTTGACCTTAAACATCTAAAACCGGCACCTCTCCATGTGTTCTAAACAAGAAATTCTCTATCTTCGATGGCACTCCTCTTGACAATCCCTATATCTATCGGAGCATGATTGACGCCCTACAGTACTTAACCACCACAAGACCTTACATTATATATGAGGTTAATCATCTAAGCCAATACTTAAAGCAACCTGCGGACGTTCATTGACAAGTGGTGAAGAGAGTTTTAAGATATGTCCATAGCACTCGACACTTTGGCCTCTATATTCAACATAGGTCCGACCTCTCTGTTTCGGCTTTCTCTGATGCCGATTGGGCAGCCAACATAGATAATCGAAAATCAATTGCTGCTTATTACATTTTTCTTAGAGCTAATCTTGTCTCCTGGTTCTCCAAGAAACAATCTGTTGTCACTCGATCCAGCACAGAGTCTGAATATAGAGCGTTCGCTCATGCCTCTGCAAAAATCATATGGGTGCAACAACTACTGTCTGAGATTGGTGTCAAACATAAGTCGGCTCCAGTTTTGTGGTGTGACAACCTCAGTGTCGGTGCTCTAGCCATCAATCCGGTGTTTCATGCGCCGACCAAGCACATTGAGATCGACATTCACTTTCTTTGTGGTCAAGTCCTCTATGGTCAGCTTGATGTTCGTTATGTCCCATCCTCCGAACAAATTGCTGACTGTCTCACCAAGCCCTTAACACACTCACAGTTCTTCCACCTTCGATCCAAACTTGGTGTAGTAGAATTACCCTCTCGTTTGAGGGGGGATGTTAAGGATATTAAGGATGCCAACACATAAAGTCCTACCTATCTACCAAAAGAATAAGACTTACCAATGGAATAGATTGGTCACAACCAAATCTCTAACCATTTATATTTGTTGAGTTATTTTTGCATTCCCAAATTAGGATTCCATATTGTATAAATACCTCACCTATGTACATTTCAAATATAAGAAATCATAAAGGAAAACTTGGCTTGCCACTGTCGTTTGCTACCTATCGTCTACTTGATTGAGCTATCATTTACCTTGTCTAAGTGCTATCGTCTGCAGCGTGAGTCAAGCCATAGCCATAGCCATATCTAACTGTTGTACCGCTCAGCTCTACCGCCATTACCTAGTTGTCGAAGTCCGTCACGTATCGTTGCTTCAGTCGCTGGAGTCTGCGGCTTGTTTCGTTTGAGTTGGGTTGAAGATTCGAGGTGTTCTAAGGCATTGTCTGGCGGTGTTGCAATCCATTGTCAGTGAATATTCATTTTGGTAATTTATGAGGCTTGGTCTCCTTTGGGTTTTTTTTGAATGTGATACCGAAAATTCGGGTTAATTCTCTATTGTTGATTGATGGTTAGGTGGATGTTTTTGAGTGAAACCTTGGATTAATTCTTGGTTTGACCTCTGTTTAGGGTAAGTGATTTAAGGTCTATTGAGGTGAAGTGTGTTGTGACTATTATGCTTTCTAGGTAAAAAACTAATTATAGGTCATGTTTTAGGTTTTGGATCAGAAAATTCATAAGCAAAGAGATAGAAACATTTTAATTTATTTAAGGAGACAAAAACGTTTGAATTTATTCAAGGTATGTAATCTTACTTCTGAACTCGCCATTGAGCTAGACGATATAGACAAGATGAGAGTATCTGATTTTGTTTGTGTAACATTGATAAGCATGATTGTTATATGAATAAAGAAATTTCATGACTTGATGACTGATATGTTTATGTGTGAGACCCTGAGACATGTACAATAATGTATGTTGAGAATATAATTGATGCTATGATAAATGTCGAAAGTGTTCATTTGCCCTCCTAACACCATTATTTACAGCTCCATGTACCAACGGGTTCACAACTATATTATAGCTTTGTAAGCCACTAGTTCACCATTTTATTATAGCTCTGCAGGCTGACGGGTTCACCATTACATTACAGTTTCGGGGACCAACGAATTCATAATTATATTACAGCTCCGTGGATCGATGGATGCACAACCATATTATAGTTCGGTGGATCAACGAGTTCACCATTATCATACAGCTCAGTGGACCTACAGGTTCACAACCATGTTACAACTTTGTGTTAGGACGAGTTAAACTGTTCACTAGAGGACCATCTAAGTGTGATTAAAAAATTTTGTGTGTGTCCCACCTACATGTTTGGATTTATTGGACATAAATGGATAGCCTGATCGTGCATTACATGTTTTTTTTGTTTTTTTGTAGGAACCAACCCTAAAGAAGAAGAGTATCAATTTTTGTAGTGAGTTTGATCACCACACCTCAAAGACCGAGTACGAGAACAATTTTATATTCTTTCATTCTTGCTATCATTCTATATAAGCTTTCATTGATCATTGAATTGATATCTCAGTTGAATTGATTGTTTGTATATATACAAAATTTGAGATATAATTGTCTTTGGTGGCCAAAAAGCAATTGGCTCATGTGTGTGCTTTTATGGATTCATGACTACATAGCTTGAATGATAGAATTTAGGATAAAAGAACAAAATGATCCGTTGTAGATATCTCTCATAATTAATATTGTCGTGACATTTCTATTATTCTTCTGACTTGTTATAGAGTTAATATGGAGCATTAACAAGCACAAAAATTAGTTGATTTTAATTAGCGTTGTTATAATCAAAAGACTTAGGGGAGTTAAAACATATTCATGGTTTTTTGAAGTAGTAGACTAAGTGAGTTAAAACATATTCATGGTTTTTTGAAGTAGTAGACTAAGTGCTTAGTAATAATTGATTTTAATTAGATAAGCTCGATATTAGAATTGTAATTCGATGAGATCACCTTAAATCGGGAACCTCTTAGTAAAATTTCTTTTTTTTTCCGTATTTTTTTTTCATTTACTTTTCTAAATTATTCGTACAATCAAAATCCTTTCTATTTTATCACATTGGTTCCCTTGCAATTTGACATAGTATCACTTGTTCCACGAGCTAGAATAATCAACCTAGTTTTATTTGGGCTAGTATAACAACATAACCAAGTGATATAGATATTTTTATCTCGTTTAAAATCATATTTTAAAATATTATTAATCCTTGCATAAAGGAAATAATTTCTTCACACAGAAAATTAATGAATAAATAATTGTGCTAAGTGCAAGTGCAGATACTTTGTGATAACTAGTCTATCATATATATGCCTTTAAATGGCTCGAGTTTGATCATTAAGTTAAATTTATCAGACATACTAATTAAGAAAGTCAATCTATTTTGGATAAATGATTTAGCAGTCTGAACATTAGGGTAGAAGAAATATTCTTTCATAAAATAATGTTTTATAAGTCTAGAAGTCAAGATTTATTGACATCCAATGATCATAGAAACACGCTGACAATAATAAAGAATAATCAAGGAAATTTAGTAGAAAATGTATTATCTTGAGAAGAAAATCATGTAAAAAGATGAATTTTGTATTCAACACTTACAAAACTTGTTAATCCTGAAATATTATAACTCTAACATCTTTAAACGTAGGATTTAATGCAAAAAAAAAAAAAAATGAGAAAGAAATATGGTGCTACAGTCGTTGGACGCATAACAAGATCAGCCAACCTTATCTTGCACGCTAAGAAGAATCACGCGTTGAAAAGAATCATGAAGAAAGGAAAACGACAGACGCATTGGGGGTAGCCTGTCCAATTAAGGTGCAAATTGGGAATTGATTTGAGACAGACGCGGTAGCACCAATGAATCTATGAAGAACGTAGCAAGGTATGGAATTAAATGCAAAGACGTAATAAAATCATTGGAAAGAAGCTGAGGAACTTCCTTTTGACGCCTACAGATAGGCCAAATTTCACACGTTAAAAATGTTAGACCAAGAGATTGGTCGAAGCTCTGCCGAACTCTCTGCTTGATTCTCCATAATCTTTAACCTCTCGTTCTTCTCTTTAAGGAGTTCTAAGTGAAATCTCGGTCTTCTTCTCTTATTAGAGGCAGAAATCCATCATTCTACATTGCAAAATTGTCAATAATTGAAGCCAAACGAAGCAAGAGATTGTGGCCATCGACTAAGCACTTCCATTTCTTGAACTTTCATTCCTTTGTTTTTCATTAAATTTGTATTAACATATTGACGGCATATTCATTCTTAATATAAACTTTAATCTCCATCATCTCTATTCTATCCATGTGTTCTCTTCTCTCCATGATGAGCAACTAATTTCTTAATGACTTAGGAAGAATAAACTAAAAGTCTCACAAATTTTGAATAAGTTGAAGTTCATCTTATTTAATGCATGCCTAATCTATTGTTTATATCCATCTGATCAATTGTCTTAAGTAAAAATACCTAACTATTTGAGTGAGCAAGTGGTTGTGGAATTTATAAACAAGGAAAGAAGTAGTCTCAAAGATAAAGTTAACTTCTTGTCCAATATGACTTAAACGTGCATCATAGAGATAAGATTTATGCGGCATAAAACACTGAAAGGTGAGTTTTTTCCTTTTGTAAGTCAAAGACGTCAACGGATACTTGTACATCACTTAGGTGAATGTTAATATTAGAAGTTAAAGTTAATCTTGATATTTTATAAGTCAGAGACATGAACGGATGATGTTTTGATTGAAGCTATAACCATTGGAGCTTTGAAGCTTTGGATCAAAGGACTTTTGGGTAAATGTTTTTAAGTTTGTTCGATTTGAGTCTTAATCAATGGTTGCACAAATTTTGAACATTGAGTTTAAGGTTTGAAGCGTGATTTACGCAAGCAAGCATGAAGATTAGCTTGCTAGTTATTGGTTCAAAATTGGTGGAAGGGGTTTCTTGACAACGGATTTAGCTCTATGTGTTATGCTTGTTGCATAATTGATTTTCGACTTAATGTCAATAGATTGAATTAGTACAATATTTATATGTATGTATATATATGTTTCGAAAAATGTAGTGCACATTGATGGTCTATGTGACAAGTCTGTGTAATGCAAATGTGCATGATACAAGTCCTGGGCTATGGGATATGTACCCCCAATATGTGTGATAAATCTATGTGACTTTGTATCATATCATCGAGTTGTAGTGATATATGTGAACCAATCTGTGTGATAATACTTCTACGTGAACTCATGCCATAACTCATGGGCTATTTTGTTATTTAAGTGTTGTGCACTGATGGTCTGTGTGACATGATTGTCTCAAGACTTAAGTTTATGCTTTATTTTATTGTGTGAGCACAATATACATGTGTTTGGCTATGTGACGCGGTTATATATGGTGGAGACAAGATTGAGACACGATGCTTCTTTATGAGTTGGGAATTGATTAAGACAAGATTTTGCTTTGTGATTTTTGTCTTGTCATAGATTTAGTTTTGAAATTTCTATTTTGTTTTAAATCTAATGTTTAAGGGATCCGAGTGAAATAAAATGTTATATTTTAATATAGAGCTTATTTTTCTTCTTGTTTTTAACTTCAAATTTAGTTAAAATTGTATGCTTTTCTAAACCTTAAATTCATAGTAACGGTCATGGGTCGTTAAAAAATTTGGGTCCTCACAAAAAGTATGTTAAAAAATTAGGACTTGAAAAAGTACCGTTCATCCCAAATTTAAATCGAATATTATTTTTAGTATACATAAAACTAAGCTAGAAGGGACAAAGAAGAAACTAAACTAGAGATTGAGAAATCTAGATGCATCAAGAGTGTTTTAGAAGTCTCAAGTTTAAATTTGAGCTAATTAGACATAAATTGAGCAACAAAGTCACGAAACAAGGAGTCTATCCCAATTTATATGAGGAGGAAGTGTCTCAACCACAAAAATGACTTTAAGAAATTGTTGTAGGAGTTAAAGAGCCAAGAAACTCAAGGTGTCTGCGTCGAGATATTATTTATAGCATCTCTCGACGGTCTTGTGTTTGACATATTTAGACGCATACTTGAATTGTTTTAATATTTTATGAAATTAGGGTAGCATTGAGATGTTGTCACTAGCATCTTCTTTTATCTCCAAATTTATGACATGGATTAGGAAATCTTTAGTATGATTCCTTGAGAACTTTATGATTTTTTTTACCATCTCTTTTCATATTTCATATTGTATAGAATTTCACCATACGTGTCTAGTTAGATTTCATGTTTTTTTATTCTAGTATTGATCAATCTAATTATAAGGTGGTGAACATATAAGTTTCAGTTGTCTATCCCAGCATTCTTTTTTTCATTCTATATAAACTTTCATTGATCATTAAATTGACATCTCAGTTGAATTGATTGTTTATATATATACAAATTTTGAGATATATCGTCTATAGTGGAAAGAGATCAATTAGCTTGTATGTATATTTTTATGGCTTCATGTCTACATAGCTTGTACGATAGAACTTAGGATAAAAGAAAAAAACTTGATTAGTTGTATCTATCTCTCATAATTAGTATTGTCGTTCTTCTAATTTGTTACAAAGTTAATATGGAACATTAGTATTGTATCCATCGTTCTTCTAATTACTTACAAATTTAATATGGAACATTATCCTGTACAATAATTAGTTGTAATGCTAGCTTTGTTATTATAAATTGACATAAGGGTGTTAAACTTATTCATGGTTTTCTGAATTAGTAGACTAAGTATTTGGTAATAATAATTTATTTTATTTGGTAAGCTCAATATCAGAATTGTAATTCAACGAGACCACCTTAAATTAGGAGTCCCTTAGTAAAATTTGATTCTTTTTCTATATTTTTCTTTAATTTATTTTTTTGAATTATTCTCACACTCAAAACACTCCCTATTTTATTACATTGATTCTCTTGAAATTCGACATAGTATCACTTATTCCACATGCTAGAAAAGTAAACTTAGTTTTATTTTGACTAGTATGACAATATGACCAAGTGATATCAATATTTTAATCCTTGTTTAAAATCATATTTAAAAATATCATTAATCCTTGAATAGAGGAAACAATTTCTTCGTAAAGATAATTAAAGAATAAAATAATTATAGTAAGAGTCCGACATATATATTATGATAACTAATCGATTACATATATCCTTTTATATGGCTTGAGTTTGATCTTTTAGCTGAATTTATCAGACATAGTGATAAAGAAGTTAATCTATTTTGGTTAGATTTAGCAGTGTGAACATAAATGATAAAATAAATATTCATTCATAATATAATGTTTTATGTCTAAAGGACATCCTATAACCATAAAAACACAAAGACAAGAATAGAAACAACGTATATCAATATCTCATACACTTACTAGAAATTATAATTATTAAAATTGAAAATAAAAGACGTTAGATATCAAATATGCTCTTTGTGGTTATGTGGGGTGGGATAAAGGAAAAGAAAGACTAATTCCTTTAAGGCAGAATTGGTTTTTGGATATTGGATTTCAATTTAGGAAACTTAGGAAGTTCTAGTTTAGACATATTTGGTAGTTCGGGTAATTTAGGAACCTTAGGTTTAATCACTTTCGGTTGTAATTTTGGGAGCTCGATTTTTGGGAGATTTGAAACTTTAGATAGATTGGGAAAACCAAATTTAGGCATTTTTGGAACTTTAGGAAAGTTGGAGATATCGAGGTTAGGTACTTTTGGCAATTCAGACATCTTTGGGAGTTCAGGAATATTAGGCTTTTCCAGTAGAAGGCGAGAGAATGAAGGTAACTCAACCTTCGATAGTGAAGGAAGCTCAGGTTTTGGCAAATTGGGTATTTCTGGCTTTGAAAGCACTCCATCTACCTTAGGTAATGGTGTCTCCGAGAGATATCTTGCGCTCACTGTCATGATAAAAAAATCAAAGCTCGTCAACATAAAAATACTCAGTATTAGAGGAAATGCAGAGGTTGAAAATCGATGAATAGCCATTCGATTCAAAATCAACAAGATAAAATAAATTTGTACAAGATTATAAATTATCGATTGTGAAATGGAGTTGACTTGATTATGTAAGTCGTGATGGTCTCAATTTATAGCATGTAGAACTATTTATAGGTAAAAGGGAATAGTGGAAGAGAGCAAATATCGGTTGTCAGAGAAGAAATGATTGGTAGAAAAAGTGTTGGTTCAAATTTCCCACCTAATGAATATGACTATTCAAAGTTAATTATAACAAAAGTTAAGCTCCAACCTGTACATGCATAATTTGCTATATATTGCAAGACACCATCTTATATCTTTATTCTCTAATAAGCTTTAATAATTTATTCTTTTATATGGAGATAAAAATTAACAATTTCTTGTGGGATAGTTCATATATACTTTATTTTCCCAATAAAATAATAAATTAGAATAGTTTATTTATGATTGTTAATCATCAAAGATAAGTAAAAAACATTAATTTTAAGTAATTCCCAAAGAAAGAAAAAGATAATTAAATCTTGAATGTAACTTATCTTCAAGTAGTTTCAAATTGTAGTTTTCATGCGTAGCTGGAAAACATATCGAATGAGCAAGTGTGTCTATACTTTCTTTTTCCTTCTTTTGTAGATTTAAAAAAGTAAAAGTCCAAAAAATCCTATACCATTGATATACTTTAAGTTTGTCAATTAAGCATATTGACGATATACAATATCAGGTATATTAGTTAAGTGATATATTTGACACAGAGTAAATATAGATCATATATAATTGATATACTTCATTTTAAGTATAACATAACAAGTCAATCAAGTGATACAAGTTGAGGTTGACACATGTAGCAAGATTAATGTCACACCTTGATAGAAACGTTTTTAGCACAAAAACCTTATTTTACTCTTCTTTGCTCATTTCATTCTTTTTAGACCTGCAAAGGTAGAAGAAATATGGAAGGTGGTGATTGGGAGAAAGCATCTTTGGGATGAAGAAAGTCGTAGAAATTAATTTTTAGAAGGAAGGAGAATGAGACAGAAATTTTATTTCTTTAGACTTGATTGCGCTGTTTGAGTTTTTTTTATTCTTTCTTTTTCCCTTTTTCAGAAATATTAAACAATCCAATTTCAACTTTTTTGGCATCGTTCCGAAGATAGATTTTTTTTATGAACATTTAGTTCGTTATCAACTCAAGTAAGAAGGGGCTGAAGAAATACAAGAATTTCTTCGTATATTGAAAGGAGGATGAGTAACATTGAGGAACTGAAGTTAAAAATTTGTCCTTTGTGGAGGGACCCAGATGACAAATTTACTGCTTTCTTTACTACTTTCTTGCTTAGCTTTTTTTTTTCTTTTGTAGGAATGTACCGTAGAAGAAGAAGAATATCAATTTTCGCGGCGAGCCCTATCACAACACCTCAAAGACCTTGCACGAAAATGATTACTGAGGAGGTTTTCTATTCCTTTATTTTTAATTTAATTTTTATTAAGCTTTGATTAGGATACATTGGGGACAATGTATCATTTCAGGTTGAGAGTGGTTTATTTGCATGTCTGACAAGTTCTTGAACACCTGAGCTTGGACTTTGTGGTTGAGTAGATTGATATGTTGATTGTTCAACATGTAATGTGATGATGACTTTTTGTGATAAGCTTTAGATAACTTGTATTTACATTATCTAAGATTCATAACAATGTATGCATGATTTTGGGCCAATTTTAAATTTTTTTTCTTGATTCTCTTGCATTTTTTAGCACATAGCCACTTTATTTATGTCCTTCAATGCTTACGATTGGGTTATTTGGTAAGTAGGCTTGTTGTCACTCCGGAAGACCCCACTAGTTAGGGAGTCATCTTGCTTGATAGTTTATAATATGAGACTTAGGAAAAAGAAAGGAAATATCTGCCGCTATGAAATATTTGAGCTCAATAACAAAGAAGGCTAAAGAGTGAAAAAAAATTGTTGATGAAAAATATAAATATCTGCCACTAAAAGAGTTTTCTTTACTGTGATTAGTTAGAACACCCGTGAAAAAGATTGGGTATGGTTCTGTACAGTGAATGTGTGAAAGCTAGTACCCTTTGGTAAAAGAGAATGCAAGTTTCGTAGGTATGCTTTTAGCTACCTTAGTCAAAATTTGATTGATTTAGATTGCTTAATAATCGGTGCTTGAGCCATAGTAGGGAAAATACAAGCTCTAGGTTGAATAAAACCTTCCCAGACTAGTAAAGACGTAAAGGATAAAGATTTAGTTTTAAATTCCTAATTGATTGAAAGCATTTGGATGATTCTATATTTGTGAATATTGTCATTATCTTTAGCCTTAAGATTAGAGTCAGTCACTTCACCACATGATTCATATATATATTTTTTTAGTCATGCTCGAGGACAAGAAAAGTTTAGGTTGGACTTGTTTGTTAGCTCTAAAAAAAAGCTAATTTTATACCTCTAATCTCACCTACTTCTTAAGTAGAATGTGTTTAAATATCTATTTTTGTAGGAACTCGAGAAAATCATGCATTCCTCAACTTTGCAGCTCATTTAGGATTATTTTGGAGTTATCGGGAGTAATATCGAGCCTCCAGAGCATCAAAGGATGTGAATAGACCAAATTGCGGCGCCACAGTGGCACCACACTCGACAACGTAAGACAAAATGCATCTCAAGGTGGGAGCACTGTGACACTCCAAACATTGACGGAGAAGACGCATACATGCAAGATTTCTACCCCTCCCCCTCCTTCTTCTTCCTCTGTTTTTCTAGCATTGTTAGGTTAGGTTTTAAAATTCTTTTGGGTTGTAACTAAAGATTGGATGCTCCCCTCTCCTTCTTGTTCATGATATGTGGAGGTAAGTAGTTTTCTCTTGTCTTGGGAGCAAGACCTATGTTAGTTTCATGAGATTTTCTTGTTGAATGAACAAAACATTTTAATTTTATGTTTTCTTGAGTCTTGATCCTCTTCTTTTATGAAGGAATGTATTTGCTAATTGATTTATTTCTTATAAATTTCTTTAATTGTTCATCTAGCTTAAAATCACCAAAGTACCGATGGTTAATCATGTATGCTAGGAATATAGGTTATCCATAAACCTAAAATGAATGGATTAATTAGTTTGAATGATAATTTGATTAATTAGTTAGACTACCTAATTGATTAACCATGCAATGGAACCCTTAATCTTAATGTGGAGGAATGAAATATCATGCAACGGAAGACTTTAGAATCAATAAGCACGTAAACTACATTTAATTTAAGTTATTAGCATGTTGTTCATATAATATTCAGAAGAGGGTTTGAAACACATATTACCTTTGAGGTTTTCCTTCACAAATTCAGCCGAAATCCACCAAGATAGAGCTTGACACTTCAAGAGGACTACCACCAAGATCTTCTCTACTATGCTCAAGCTAGAATGTGTGGTGGAAACACTTAAATCAAGTTGAATTGATGAAGGACAAGTGAGGGATGTGTAGGGTTTTCATGTTTTTACCTTAGTAAGTAAAACTAAGAATCTTTAATGATCTTCATGCATGGAGCTTCTATATATAGGTAAAATTCATGCAAATATACAGGGTTGCTTGGAAGGCAACTCCTCCTTGAAGATCATCACAAAGTCAATTGGATTTTGGTGATATTCTATCAAATGTAGTTAGTGGGGTTTTCCCAAAAATCGGAAAACTGATTAACTTAATAGGATTTCGAAAATCATTTTATTTAATTATTTAAATTAGTTTTATGAAATTAATTCAAAAAACATAATTTAAATAAAAACTAATTTTAATTAATTTTTAATTAAAATAATATTAATTTAATATCTAAATATTAAATTAATAAAATATCAAATTCACCAATAAATCAATTTTATATTTAAATCATAATTTAAATATTAATGATTTTCAAATTTCGTTTAATTTCGATTAAAATAAACGTTTTTAATTGTATCATATACAATCAATCTAGAACCCTAAATATGACTTTGAACATTTCAAATTCATAACCCTAATTTCATACATCAATACTCAATTTTTTATTCCAATTTAATGAGCTAGTAAAGGAACCTAATGGACCTACAGATCATGAGCTACAATTATTTGTACTTAATTCGTTTAAAACTATTTAATCAAATTAATTACTATTCGTTAACTATCAAGACACACCACTATAGCTCGATAGTTGCACTCTTCTCACTGTAGATATATTTCTATCCATATAAGCCATAGTCAGTAAGTCGATCCTTCACAGGTTGTTCGTAATTATAGCTGGGTCAAAATTACCGTTTTACCGTTGTAAATACATCTTATTCCTTAAGTTCCCACTGACCCTCCAATGAACAATTTGATTCATAATACTACTTATGAATCATATCCTTTTCTACCATGAGAAGGCGAGGCCCCAATTGTTCAAGACCTAGAATCAGCACTTAAGAGAACAACCTATCTGCTAACCTTAAAATGGGTAGGAGTGAATCCATCTTACGCTATGTCCCCAGCTATCCATCCGGTCTTATCCCCAAAATTGAAGGCTTTTTTAGTAGTGCTATTTGACTACTCTCACCCATGCATATCAAATGATAATCCCAAATAAACAGGCGTTCATAGCTAGCTCAGGATTAAGATCAAGTTATCCTAGGTTACTTAAGTATGAAATACTCAGTTTTAACAGTAAACGGTCATTATAAAGAAAAGTAACTATTTTGTGGTCCAGTCTATATGCAAATTATTGCATAGGATGCTCCCACTCACATGTCTCTACATGAATGATCTGTGGATCACGTCATCTATATTACCTATACAAAATGTGTCGCATCCAATAGGGTTACAAGATGAGATACCCAATTGAATCCATATACTTATAGACCATTTAGGCTATATACTATTAACTTGATCCTGCTTATGTCACCACATAAAGTTAAAGTATTCATACTATAGTCATGGATATGTTTATTTGATTTTCATAATAGAATGCAAAATCAAAAACTTTATTGAATAAGATACTCGATAATATTTTATTGATAAATAGAATGTTTAATATAAAATTTACAAACTGCGAGTTCTAGGACATTCCCAACATAATGTACATGTTCTTAGTCTTAGATGGACACTTTCGAACCCAATATGACTTAAGCATGAAGTTTAGTTAGGGCTTAGGCTTTAATTTATAGTTAGGGCACTTCCTTGGTTTAATCAATTGATTTGGCTACCTGTAGCGTTGATGAGTTTGGTTAGGCTGAATAAGTCGTTGTGTATCCATGAATCGAATGCATATTTAATCAATAGAAATAGATGATCGAAATTGCATAGGAAACCCTCTTGCTCTCGAAACTAGATTTTCCTATCTTTGTTACATTTACATGCTTGCTTTTATTTTGATGCATTATCACTCTATCCACATGCAACCCCTCGCCCCCACCACCCCCACCCTTAGTTTACCTCGATAACTAGGAAATTAACTTAATGAAATTTATACTAGCGCTTCCCTGCAGATTGATCTAAACTTGCCACTGTTGCTATTTGTGTAGTAGTTGTACAGTTCGGTATTTATAAATTCATTTGATTAGAGGTTTGCATGCGACTGTAAATCTCTACTATCAGTAATTTTCAACCGCAATCAGATTGAGAATCCTCCACGCCTCAAATAGATGAAACGATTTGATTAAAGATTTTGAGGTGGACCCCACAACTCATTGCGACTACCAAATGCACGTAAATTAAAAACAAAAGCAATCAATTAGGACATTCTTTTTAAATTACCATGGATGGATTACCTTTCACTTAGGGTAAACATGACCTTAATTTAATCATTTTATGGTTACTTTACGATATAATGAGAATTTTGGGAAAGAGAGTGTGTCAAGAGACTGAAGCGTTATTGGGCTTTAACTTAGTCAAAGCTAAGGTTTGACCAATGTAATTTAATTTTTTTAAAAAATAAGGTAGAATTTTTATAGGAAAATTTTCACAGATACAAAAAATGTCAAACTATTTACAGAAAAATTAAAAAAAAAAAACACCGATGGACATTGGTAAACTTCTATCAACATCCATCGGTGATAGACTTCTATCAGTTTCTATCAGTGATAGATTTCTATTAGTGTTGAACAAGACTTCTATCAGTTTTTATCAGTGACGGATTCTTATTAATTTCTATTATTGATAGACACTGTTAGACTTCTAAATGCCTCTATCGGCCTCTGTAAAAAAAGATCAAAATTTTGCTATTTTGTGTAAATTGTTTCCCTTATTTTTCTATTTTTGAAAATCTCTCATTTTCTTATGTGTAGTTGCAACTCCTCCCCTTCCCACATATTCTTCTTCTTCTTTGCGTAAGCTATCAACGCCACACACCATTAGCCTCCAGCCGCTGGCCCTTGACCATCGGTCCCTACCATTAGTCGCCGTCGTTGGCAATGCCACCACTATCAAATCGACGTTTGCCGACAATCGTCGCTGCCTATGGTGAGTCCAACGATGATCTCTCTCTAAGTTGTTCAAGCTTCTGGTATCCAAACACCGTCGCCACTTTTTGTGTCGCAACTCACCACTGCCACCTTAGCTCACCGCCAATCGTGGATGTCACTGATTTGATGATTCGTGGTGAGTAAAACATAGTATGTTTTTAGTTTGTGTTAAATGAGTTTTTGTGTGATTTTAAGGTTGGATTCATAACTAATCAGTGGTTAAAGCTACTATCTTATGGGTTTGAGGTTAGTTTTGGGTGTCGTTTGTGGGTGTTTTAGTGTAAATTTTATTGGTTTGTCGAAGAAGATGTTCCTCCAACAAATTTGGTGTCTGTGTGCATGGATTCATTGATGCAAAGAAAGAAGTTGGTGTTCTTCCTCCTTCGACAAAAAGAAGGTGTTTGGGAGGCTATTAATTTGTTGAAATAAAAGGGAAAGAGAAGGTGAATACTTCGTCTCTCACATTGATTGAACTTGTTAGGTTTGGAGTTGAAGTTATTACCGAGAAAGAAAAATCCTTACCTTGTTATTCATCTAGCCACATGCATGGGTTTATTTCCTTACCAAGGAACCCTAAAGATACCGTTGATTCGTCTATTGATGTTTAAATTTAAATTAGGGTTCCTAAGAGTAGGTGTGTTGTTGATAATAATCATGTTTCTAGTTCTTGCAATGCTTAATCTAGTTTATCTGAATCTAGTGTGCTTGTTGAAGAAAATGTTGTTGTTCCTTGTACTTTTGAGATAGAAAAAGAATGTTTGCATGTATATGAAGAGAATGCTTTACAAGATCTTATTGATAGAGCGATTTTTGAAACGATAGCTTCTATATCCACACTTCCTGTAATTAATGCTTCTGAGAATCTCATTGAGAATGTTGAACTTGATGTTTCTCATGAAATCGTACAACCTATTGAGGAGGGTGTTAATGCTCCTCTTGAGGTGGTTGCATTGATTAACCAAGGAAATGTGAATGATGATGTGGTTGATGACCCAATGACTTTTGAAAATGTTGAGTGTTTGAAATATGTTGTCCGGTCTAATGTTGTCCACGAATCTAGTGATTTAAATGCTAAGAAAAATGTGACTATTAACAGTATTGATGGTGCATCATTTGAGATATCTGAGTCTGTATAACGACCCATGTTTAGGAGGGGTACGTGAATGAATCGAGACTACATCCAAATGATAGAGATCTTAAGGACATGAAAGTATGGTTGAGAAAGGCTTAAAAGAATTGAAGTCACTTAGATGCATCCTAGGAAAATTTTCAAGAGGTCACCCAACATGGGATTGCTTCCAAGCTAAGCATTCTTAACTTTGGAGTTCCTATGATTGAGCCACCGATAAGGAAGGTGTAGCTTCTTCGTACAGGTATGGAATTCAATTCTTTTAAGCCTTTCTCAACCATTCCTTCATGTCCTTAGGATCCCTGGGTCGTTAAGTTCATCTGATGATGGCAAGCCTGTTCCAAATGGTTGTTATTAGTGATGGAACACGAGACATACGCAGCGGAAAAATGACCTAATTACACTCTAATTGCTTTTAATTAAAAGAAAATTAGCATGCAATTTGAAGGAAAAAACAATAAATTAAAATTACCTTGGAAGCCCCCGAAAACCGTGTTTCCTCGCTGAATCTTGATCCAAACTCTTCTGGACCACCACTAGAGTTGACCTATTATCCTATAGACTCAGAACCCGGTTGTGGGACCCGATGGATGAAGAAAACCAAGAGAGAGAAAGATATGGAAAAGAAATGGAATTTCTTTTGGTTTGGATTTTTTTTTTTTTTTTTTTTTTTTTTTTTTTTTTTTTAGCCCAACTTAGGAAAAAAATTTTGAAAAAATGGCCAAAAAACTTAAATCCAAATTCAAAAGCCCATTTTATAAAAAAAAAAACTATGCAACATTTTCATGAAACAAATCCATAAAAACCCAACACCTAAAATCCACTATCTAAGTGGACTTAATGTCTCAACTATAAACCAACATCTAGCCCAATATTTTGTTAATGAAATTATCCAAAAAAAGTTTGGATTTTCCCACTAACTTTAGTCAAAGGGCAAAATAGTCATTTGGTCAAAGTCAAACTTTGACCAAAAAGTCAACATTTTGACTTTTTATGATTTTTTCCGAGTTGACTAATTTTGACCTCCCGAGCATGAATCCGCATTCATTTTCTCGAAATTCAAATCATATTTGAATATAAGGTCGGTCAAAGTTTGACTTTTCAAAGTCAAAAGTCAACTCTTTGACTTTTTACATCTTTGACTATTTCCATTATTTTCGAGCTTCCGAATATGAACGTATTCATATTCTTGATATTTAAATCACATTTAAATATTAAGGATGTATCTCTAAACTGAAAAATCGATCACTATATCACATATACTTCGAATTATTCTATCACACTGTTCTAACTTTATTCCATATGAGCTAGTAGGGGAATCTAATGGACCTACAGATCATGGGCTCCAACGATCCGAGATTAGCTGGCTAAAAATATTTTAGATGGAGCTAATCAACATTCGTTAACTAACGAGTCATTCCACTATAGCTCCGTAGTTGCAGATATATTTCTGTTCATATGATATAACCATGATTAGTAAGCTAATCTTGCATAGGTTTTTCGTAATCTCGGCTGGGTCATAAAAACCGTTTTAGCCCCAAGACTACATCTTGTTCCTTAAGTTCCACTGATCCTCGAATGAACGATTGGTTTAAGGTCCAACCTATAAACCGAAGCCCTCTCGGGCCAAGAAGAGGGTGGGGCTGTGAAACCCGGATTTCCATTTTCCTACTTAAGTAAGTGATTAAGGAGTTAATGAGGAGGAAGTTAAATCCTATGCTATGTAAATAATCTAATAATTTTACAATTTCCATAATAACTGTAATAATTGTCACTATTTGTGGATCAACAATTAGTAAGAGTGAAGAGGACCCAGGACTTAACAACAAACGAATTGAATGTCGATCTTAATGTGCTTAGTCGACGCATGAAACACCGGATTGACTGCTAGAGCACCGACACTGAGGTTGTCACACCACAGGAATGGAGCCGACTTATGTTTGCCCAGATGATTTTTGCAGAGGCATGAGTGAGCGCTTTATATTCAGACTCTATACTGGACCGGGCGACAACACATTATTTCTTGAAGGACTAGGAGACAAGATTACCTCCAAGGAAGATGCAATAAGTAGCAACTGATTTTCGATCATCTATGGTGGGTGCCCAATCGACATCGGAGAAAGCCGAAATAGAGAGGTCGGACCCATGTTGAATATAGAGGCCAAAGTGTCGAGTGCTACGGACATATCTTAGAACTCTCTTCACCGCTTGCTATTGAACGTCCGTAGGTTGCTTTAAGTACTGGCTTAGATGATTAACCACATATGTAATGTTAGGTCTCTTGGTGGTTAAGTACTGTAGGGCACCAATCGTGCTCCGATAGATATAGGGATTGTCAAGAAGAAGTGCCATCGGGGATCGAGAGTTGCTTATTTAGAACACTTCGAGAGGGTGCCGATTTTAAATCTCTAATGTCAAGGCAGTGAAGTAGGTCTTTGACATACTTTTCCTGATTCAGTAAAACTCCAATGGGAACATTGTGCAGTTGGACTCCAAGGAAGTAATAGAGTTGGCCAAGATCTTTTAGAGCAAACTTGGAGTCCAAGGCTATTACAAGCTTGTTGATTGCCTACTAATCAGTGCCGGTGATAATTACATCATCAACATATACTAGCAAGAGTATCAAGGAAAAAGTGCTTCGATATATCAAGAGAGATGTATTAGACTTAGCATTCTAAAAGCCCCAGCTACATAGTGCTGTTTTCAGTGTGTTGTTCCAGGCCCTTGGCACTTTTTTGAGGCCATATATGGCTTTGTGTAAGCGACAAACATGATTTGGTAGTTGAGGATCAACAAATCCCTGCGGTTAGCGCATATAACTTCTTCATCGAGGACTCCATTAAGGAAGGCGTTATTGAAATCTAACTATCTCAACTGCCACCCTTTGGATACCGCAAGGCTAATGACAATCCGGATGGTAGATGCCTTGACCACTAGACTAAACGGTTCAAAGAAATCGATGTCCGGGTTTTGATGGAAGCCTTTTGCTACGATGCGTGCCTTGTAGCGTAGAATGGAGCCATTAGAACACTGTTTGATTCTGAATACCCATTTATTGCCAACAACGTTCAATGACGGTGATGGAGGAACCAAAGTCTAGGTCTGATTGTTCACTAGTGCTTGAAATTCACCACTCATTGCTTTGTTCCACTGTGTGGTTTTGAGCGCATCACTGACTCGGGTAGGTTCGGTTAGGGACCAGTCTTTTTGGGTTTGGGAGGACAGTATTTTGGGTTTAAGATGCCTGCCTTTCCTCGAGTAATCATAGGATGAATAGACAGGGGCATAGGGTGTGGGATAGTGTGGGGTGAAGACTAGGCAGGGGACGATGAAGGTGAACTATCGGTGGGTTGGGCGATAGGCGATGGTGAGTCAGATGGAAACAATCAGAGGGTAGGTGAACGATCGGTGGGTAAGTGGCTAGTAGGTAAATGATCACTGGGTAAATTATCGGTAGGTGAACGATCGTTGGGTGAGGGATTGCTGGGTAAGCAACTGGTGGGTAGACGATCAGAGGAAGGATGTGGGAAGGCTGGGTTGTCTATAGAGGAATTAGCTGGTGATTTGGTGTGGGTTGTTCTGACAGTAGGTGAGAGTGAGGTTGTGGACGTAGAGGGCATGAAGTCACTGTGCGGTGTGACCTGACTGAGGGGCAACCAGGAAACCAGGTGGATGGCAACTACTTACTTGGCTGGTCTACAAACTGAAGAAGACACCTGACAAGGAATGTCCGTTTCATCAAACGCAACATGCCGAGAGATGAATAGTCTGCCACTGGGGTTAAGGCATTTTTAGCCTTTATGATTCACAGCCGGACCGAGATAGATGCACTTCTCTGTGCGATAGCTCAACTTATATGAATTATACGGTCTCAAGCAGGGGAAACATGCACACCCAAATATTCGAAGCTCCTCGAACCTAACCGTATTTTTTAACATCACTTGCATTAGAGACTATCCATTTAGGATATGGGTAGGAAGGCCATTAATCAGAATAGTTGAGTATAGGAATGCATCCCACCAATGATGTAAGTGAAGATATGCTTGTGCTAGTAGGGTTAGTCATCTCTCAACTATATGTCTGTGCTTCCTCTCAGCCCTTCCATTTTGTGTTGACGTATATGGACAGGTGTATCTGGAAGCAATGCCAAGTTGATAACAGACTTTGTGTATCTTGACAAATTCTCCACCATTATCCGACTTCAGGAATTTGATCAGTGTATTGAATTGAGTTTGTACCATGGTGAAAAAGTGTTGAAAAGCTGCCAGTGTGTGTCACTTTTTAACCTTAGAAGATAGATCCATGTGTACTTGCTGTGATCATCAACAAAGATAGCATAATATTTGTACCCATATGTTGACAATAGAGGAGCTGGACCCCACAAATCAGTGTGTATAAGTTCAAATTTTAGAGATGCTCCTGAGTTAGAGTTATGAAAGGCTAAAGAATACGATTTTCCATAACTACAAGAATCCCAAAAGTTAAGCTTTTCATTAGATAACATAGGGAGATTACAGCTTTTGATAATAAACTCGAGTGTTTTTTACGAAGGATGCCCAAGCCTTCTATGCCATATAATCTTAGACACCCTGCTTTGAAGATATGCTAAGAGCAGACAGATCTTTATTCTTGTACACTGGTTAGGATGGTACTCCGTTTCCTACTGACTTCGAGTTGATTTCTGCACCCTCTAACTGATACAGTCCATCTTTAAGCATTCCCTTCATTACCGTTTGTCTCGTACCCTTGTCCTTAACAAGACAGTAATCCGTGTGAAATTCAATAAACACGTTATTGTCTTTTGTTAGCTTAGATACACTGACCAAATTTTTTTACTATGGCAGGCACACATAATATATCATTCAGTTTCAAATTGCAAGCATCACTAGACAGACATGCAGTTCCAACATGAGAAATTTATAGAGTATTACCATTAGCTACAGTGACTGCTTCAGTACCTGAGTAATCAGTCGAATTGCCAAGATTGTTGAAGTCTAAGGTAACATGATTGGAGGCACCACTGTCAGCATACCAATTTGCATCAGTCAGGTTTTCTTGTCTTGTTAGAAAGGGGTTACTCCCATAAGTAGTGGCTAGGGCTGTTGGGTGAGGTTGTGTGTTTTTGGTCTGATTGTTGGGGAAGGGTTGTCCTTTGTTTTGAGGAGAATTAGCAACAAAATCTCTGTTATACCTGTTGAAGGAGTAGAACGTTATGTGTCACTGATGCATTACTAACTTGGTTGAAGCCTACTATCGTCTTTTTGTTTGACTGATGTTCCAATCTCCTTTCATACAGGAGAAGTTCTGACTGTATATCAAGCCATGACATGTCTACTCTTTCTTGGATCGTGGCCACGATGGCATTGTATTCTTCATCATGTCCTAATAGTACCTGTGAAACAAGAGCTCTTGGTGGCACAGGACTACCAGCTTCCTCGAGATTGCCAGCATTCTTTTTCATAGTTCAAAGGTACTCCTCCATTTTCAAATTACCTTTTCTGGTTGTTTGAAACACATATCTCAGATAATCTTTTTTAGCCCTGGACTGAACGCCAAAGAGTTGTTCAATTCTGGTCCATAGATCCTTTACACATTCACATCCCATCACTTGAATGGCAACCTCTGGTGTCATGGAGTTATACAGCCAACCGAGGAGAAGTTAATCTACAGCCATCCACGCTTCATATTGAGGATTTATCTCAAGTGTTGTTGACGAGCTGGAAGCACCACTGCCAGAACTTCCTTCTGTGCTGCGCGGAGCAGCTCTTGCTCCAGTCGTTCCAGTCAGTATGCTCTCACCGACTCCAGGTTGTAGAACATTGGGGGGACAAAATTTTTGTCCGGTTAGGTGTCCTCCGAGTCGAAAACTCCGAAGGATTGGAAGTGATAAGTTTTTCCATAGGAGGAAATTACTGCGATCAAGTTTAATGGAGGTTATCTGATTGAGAAGTTGGTTCAAAGGTGGGTCGCTGAAGTTGGCTATGCCGATGGTGGCTCCCAGGTTTTCGTGATGGACGTTGGTCCTTATGTGCTCTGATACCAAGTTAATAAAGAGATGTTGAAGGATATGGGTTGACTCACGCTGCAGACGGTAGCACTTAGACAAGGTAAATGATAGCTCAATCAAGTAGACGATAGGTAGCAAACGACAGTGGCAAGCCAAGTTTTCCTTTATGATTTTTTGTATTTGAAATGTACATAGGTGAGGTATTTATACAATATGGAATCCCTAATTTGAGAATGCAAAAATAACTCAACAAATACAAATGGTTAGAGATTTTGTTGTGACCAACCTATTCCTTTAGTAAGTTCTATTCTTTTGGTAGATAGGTAAACTTTATGTGTTGGTATCCTTAATATCCTTAACAGCAACGAACTGTCCAACTGGATCGGAACAACAAATGCAAGAACGGCTTGGTGACACAGTTGAGAGACGAAAGTGAGAATAAGACACCGAACGAGTGACTCACGACTCCGGCATCACGATTGAGCAGATCTAGAACGCAGGGCGATTGGCCAGTAATGGTGGCGACTTCGTAGGTCCCGCAGAGGCATGCTACTACGACTGGATTGAATCAATCGTGCACGTCAGCTGGTATCAAGAGCTAAATAATCCAAATAATCCAATTCAATTTATTCTCTAAAATTCAAAATATAACCTAAATAATCCAAGATGTTCAAATAGAAATTACCTAAAAATTTAAGTGGTCACAAATTCAACTTAAAGATAAAATCCAAGCCATTTAAAAGGATATGTATATGATAGATTAGTTATCGTAATGTATCTGTCGCACCCTTAGTGCAATTATTTCATTCATATTATATTTACGAAGAAATTATTTCCTCTATTCAAAGATCAATAATATTTGTAAATATGATTTTAATCAAAGATTAAGATGTCGATATCACTGGGTCTAATTGTGATACTATCCAAAACAAAACTAAGTTTACTATTCTAGTTTATAGAATAAATGATACTTGATCAAATTTCAAGAGAATCAATATGAACAAATAGGAAGGGTTTTGATTGCAAGAATAATTAAGAAAAATACAGAAAAATAATCAAATTTTACTAGATTCCCAATTTAAGTTGGTCTCATCGAATTACAATTCTCATAAAGAGTTTATCAAATAAAATCAATTATTATTACAAAGAACTCAGCCAACTAACTCAAAAAAATCTGGAATAAGTTTAACTCCTATAAGTCTATTAATTATAACAAAGCTAGCATTGCAACTAATTCTTGCGCATGATAATACTTCATTTTAACTCTATAACAGGTTAGAAGAACAATGGAAATATTAAGACAATATAAATTATGAGAGATAGCGACAGCATATCAAATTTTTTTCTTTTATCCTAAATTCTATCATACAAGCAATGTAGTCATGAAGCCATAAAAACACACACACGAGCCAATTGATCATTTTCCACTAAAGATAAATATATCTCGAAATTTGTATGTATACAAGCAATTAATTCGACTGAAGCTTATATAAAATGAATGCAAGAGTAAAAGAATACTTAGACAACTGAAACTTAAATGCCGACAACCTTACAATTTGACTGGCAATCCTTGAATAAAAAATACAAATTCTTTTGCTCACAATATGGCGAAATTCTATACACAAATGATTTTGTTACACAATATGAAATATGAAAAGTGGAAGGAAAAATATCATAAAATTCTCAAGAAATTGTGCTACAGATTTCCGAATCGATGGCATAAATTTGGAGAGAAAATAAATTACATGTATAAAGAAAACCTACATTACTGCCAACATGCTAGTGACAACATTCCAATGCTATCCTAATTTCATAAAAATCAAAGTGTGGGTCTAAATTCGTCAAACTCAGGATTGTCAAGAGATGCTATAAGCAACATTTTGACGTAGTCACCTTGGGTCTCTTGGCTCTTTAACTCCTACAATAAATGAAGAGCGCGATAGGATGACTCGTCACTCGATATACGAATGTTAAATTGAAGCACTGATAAGTACTGTAACAACAAAATACCAACAACAAGAAAACGAGTAAAAGCACACAAGAATTTGTGACTCAGTTCAGTGATAAACCACCTACATCTATGGGACAGTGTGTCTAAGATAGATAATCCACTAATATTAAAAAGTTATAAATTACAACGTGATTATTTGTAATACTCCGACTACTACATGCTATTGAGGCATTTATCCTATGTGTGCAAATCCAAATCGGGCAGGTCTTGACTCGGGGTAGAGCATAAACCTCCAAGAATTGAAGAAGGTCATTTGAGAACAAGAAAATCACATCACAATTTAAATTTGATCTTGATGAAACAATATATCAATCAAAAGGTACTTTGATAAATTGAAAATTTAATTTTTTTTTATTTATTAAAGTTTATAGTATAGATAAATGACCGTAGGCCAAGGAAAAACTCATCCATTTTTTAAAAGGTAACTCACGAGTTACCTAGACTCCCCCTAGTTGTGAGACTCCCTCTCAATTGAAATAGGCTCCCCTAAGTGTGATAATATAAGTATTAAACACTTCAACTTTCGATAATGTGTGAGACTCTTCCCCATTCAATTATCTTCCTTGCAACTTAGTGAACTCACTGATGAATCTTAGGTCCTTTCTAAAGTGGAGAAATCCATCTCGAGTATGATGTATTAGGCTCCCCCTAAGACCGAGAATCCATTCTCTTCAGCTATGCCTTAGGCCCCCCCAAGACAAGTAGTATCTTCAAGTTATTTGAATTATTTATAGAAAGGATACGCACAGCGAAATAAAGTGGACAAAGATTGACAAAACCCACAATGCAAAAAACAACAATCAAGAATAAATTCGTTGCCAAGACAAATAAAAATGATGCAATATTTAATCACAAAGAATTACACTCTTCTGATAATCAACAAATGTGGCAACCCTCGAAGAAGATTAGATTTTTTTTTTTTTTTAAGAGGTATCGTAATTAAAGTGTGGGGTGGGGGAATCAAACCTCAAACCATGAGGTTGATAGTATGAACATCATGTTAGTTGAGATACGCTCTTGTTGGCAAAAAAGAAGATTAGAATTTGCTTTAAAAAGACAGAGTCCAATTAAAGAAAGAATGTCTCCTTTTTTTTAAAAGATAAGATGCACTATAAAAAGAAAAATATCAAACAATATATTTCTAGAGATTTTCAAAATTAGGAAATAAAATAATATTCTGCATATAAATTCCAGATTAGTAAAATAACAAAATTTGTAGTAAATAAACATGTCTGAGGCAAATGTTAAAACATCATTTTCTAAAACTACAAAAACCACCGAAAGTTGTCTTAGAAAATATAGAGACGATCAACAAATCTCCAACAAACTCCCCCTTGCCTGATTTTTTTTAAGGTAGAATATGAACGAACCAGCCATAAAAATAATGAATGTAAAAAATAAAGTCGAGCCATTATTAATAACAACTGAAGATATAAAAGTATTTACAACATAAAAAATAGAAATAAAGACATTCAGGCAACCAAACAAAAGATAAAAAATTACCCCAAAAAGAAAAAAAAAAAAAGAACCAACACTGGATTCATCTAAAATCAAGAACCAAAATAGAACAAGCTTAGACAAGCAGTTTTCCTCTAATCTCAAACACAACACCATCACCACAAAATGTCCCTATTTCTTTCTTTAAAAAAAATAGTTCTGTGGTTGAGAGGAAGACGCCCCAACAAACTTGGCCAACGTAACACGCATCGTCTGTAACATCCCTTCTATAGTCGTTTTTCGCTCATGAAGCCTCTAAATCTGAGCATCAATATCTTTGGATTCATTTGAAATATGATGCAAAACTCGACTTCCAAAAGGAGATTCAACCAAGGCTTGACTAAGACCATCAACATAATGGAACAAGCAACTAGATCTAGCACATGATAATTTTGTAAAGTTTGGGATAAATTGAAATGAAAGCAGAGTAGGACCAATAGGTTCCCTAGCACTGATCAAATATGGTTTTTGAGCAAGCAAAACTCCACAAATTAAACGAGGATAGAAGAAAGGTAATTTCAAGGCTTGAGATCCAATGTGGTGTTTGATCTGATTAAGTACAAAATTTTCATAGTTGAAACGAGCCCTAGTCCTAATCTGATATAACAATGTAGCGAGAGAAACAAAAACACCTGATTTGTGAGAGGAAGGACACCAGTCGAAGATCTCAATCCAAGCACACCATAGATAGTACTCAAAATGGCAGTGGACAATTGACCCTTCTTAAGCCAAGATGACCTTGCCCCACTGATCAATTCAAATGTCAACTTTATCATCGATGGTCGCTTTTTAGAAACATCAACAGGAATAATTTTGTTGAGATATTTGTTAATGAGATCAACAGTAAAGATGAATTGATGCCTTCACAAATGAACTTTATAAAAATCGGGGTCATTAGGATTGTCAAACTCTAGAGAAAGATTGACAATAAATTCTCTCACAATTTAATGGTATAATGGTCCCAAATTTAGAACAACTATATTATGTTGAGCTTGAAGAATCAAATTCACAAGGTCGAAGTAGTTTTGAGTTTTATTTGTTAGTTCCTTTTAATCCACAATGTTCCTCTTAACCACAAATTTCCACATACTAGCCCCTACCTTAGTGAAGAGAAACACCATCGAATGGAACAAATGATACATTTGAAGTAGCAGATCTAGTAGGACCAATTTTATTTCCTTTGGACTTAATTAGGCTCTAGTTGTTGGATTTTATATCCTAAAACTCGTAGTTTTTAAATTAATAAACATATTCTATTTTGTTTTTTGATAAAGTTGTTATTGAAATTGTAATCTTGAATCCAATAAACTAAGGTCCTGGGGCTATTTAATGTAGTTTGAACTTTATGTAGTCTACATAATTGTGGATCAAGTTTAAATATATAGCCAAAATGGTCTATACTATATGAATAAGATTGCGCGTCTTATTCTGGGGACACTATGGTTTCGGCACACTTTGTAGTTAGTACAAACGATGTGATCCTAAATCGTTCATATAGAGATATGTGAGTGGGGGCATCCTATGCAATGAGTTTGCATAAGACTGAACCATGAAATAGTCACTTTTTATATTCTAAATGCCGTTTTATATATAAAACTAACTATTTCATTAATTGATGATCTAGGTAACTTAATCTTAATCCTGAGCTAACTATGAACTCCTGTTCACTCGAAATTATCCTTAGATATGAATAGGGAGGGAAGCTCATCATCGCTGGCCCAATAAGCCTCCCATTTCAAGGGTAAAATCAGGTGGATAGCTGGGAACATAGGGTGCAAGACGGAATTCACTCTTACCCGTTATAGGGATAGTAGATAGGTTTGTTCTCTTTAATATTGAATCTAGGTCTTGAACAAGGGGCCCCTATCACACCCTACCCCAAACCACTTTCTCAGCCTGGGAGAGGGATGCGACTACAGTAGTTATCAACCCTTGAGCTGACACTTACTGCCTAATGATTCTTGCGGAATAACTCTGATACCATATTATACTTATACATAGCGGAATGATTAAGTCAAGGAAATAAACTATAACGAATTAAGTAGGCCCATATTTTATTACGACAGTGATATAACATTTATATAACTTAAGGACTTAACAACAAAGTTTACAACGACAACCTTAAAAACCCTGCGGAAGTGTAATTGGGGCACGTAGCAGACCTTGACCTTAGCAGCACTCTGGAACTCGTCATCTTCCACTACCTGGGGGGGCGGGGGATTAAGAAAACATTTTGAAGAGTGTGAGCTACTAAGCCTAGTGAGTGGTTCTTTTTAAGATGAAAATCATTTTGAAAATCATCATTTTTGGAAAATCAATCAAATAATAATAATCACAGTGTACCCATGCGTGATCATGGATTTATTCATGCAATGATTAACTTTTATTCCAAAATGCTACACGTGGCATGCATATCATATCATCAATCAATACAATCACCTATGGAAACCTTCCTATGACCCAAATTCCTACCAATGTGCACATCGACCATTTTATTTATCCCGCTAGTCATGCTTAGGTACCTGACCATATTTCCCACCGGTCGTCACCGACTATTATTTTCCACCGACCTAAGCCGACCAAATTTTCCTGCCGACCAAATTTTCCCGCCAAGCACCTTTTGTTAAGCATGCTAACCACATCCCGGACATAATCGCAGTTTTCATAGTCACACACAAATAATATCATGGTAACATCATATTACCAAAGCATATAGCTTGTATCCATAGATGCATATATTCCAATATCAGAGTATAAAGCTAAGTGAATACTCATAATATGCATTTACTATCAACATTGTATAAACACATTTTATTTATCAAACCAACATAATGCTCACGATATATCAAAACTATAATGCTATAACACCCACACTATGTGCTAATTATCAAAGCTATAACACTCACGACATATGCTAACTATAATACTCACCTTAATTACTCAGGAGCCTTTCTAATAGTTTTCTTTTCTACTTCAGGCTCCCTTTTTACCCCTAGAATCCAGGTCCAAATTACAGCTTAGATTAATCATAGTTCTAGACCTTATTTTGAGATACTTCCTTCTAAAAAAACTATTCTAAAATGTCTCAAGAAGGTTACCATACACTTTTAGCTCAGCATTCCTCGTGGTTTGGCCAGAATCTCAAAATCTTAAAGACTGGCTCAGCTCAGCATTCCTCCTTTGAGCCTTTTCCTCCGGCACCCTACTTTGGAAACTAGACTCTCTTATCTTTCAAATGGCTTTAGAATCACTCCAAACACACGAGTAGATTGGAAGATCTCCTCGTCCAAAATTGACACATTCTCCTCCACCCTCACTGTCCAATGCACTCTACTCTCCCCCTCTTTTTACGAATTTTATGATTTGTGATTTGAAAATGAAATCCCAATGGCTCTATTTATAGGCGTCCAAACCTCCTATGGTGTTGACACCACCTACTTGGCTGCATGGCCAAATGTTTAATTCTTCTTTTATGAACGTAGGCTGAGTTCACCTTTGTTCAATGTGTTCTTCCCAAACACATCCAACACAATTTCTTAAGGTTTAAGAATTTCTCTTAATCGGACACCTAAATTTTAATTGACGATTTTTCTTACGTCTTCAAGCTTTGTTTGTATTTAATTTAGGGTTTTCAATGCATAATCCACCCCAACGCGTCCAAATACAACACATAAATGCCCGACCATTCGATGCACAGGCGGTTTCCTTCGATCGCGTGGGCGTGACGTTCGAATGAGGCTTTCAGGATGCTCTCGCTCTCTCCCACTTTCTCACTAGTCTCGTTCTTTCCACTATCGTTCTCTCCCAGTTTCTCGCTCACAATCTTGCTCTCTCCACTCTTGCTCTCTCCAACTTTCTCGCTCAAACTCTCACTTTCTCCACTCTTGCTAAGGATCTCGCTCTCTCCAGCCTTCTCGCTAGCTTGGATCTCGGCAGTGTCGCTCTCTCCAGGTTTCTCGCTAAGGATCTCGCTCTCTCCAATCTCGCTAGCATCGCTCTTTCCAATCTCGCCAGCGTCGCTTTCTCCTTCTTTCTCTCCACCCTTTCTCTCCAACTTCGTTCTCTCCCAGTATCTCGCTCAGCCAATCTCGCTCTCTCCCATTCTCTCGCTCAAATCAATCTCACTGCCTCCACTCTCACTGCCTCCGCTCTCGCTCTCTCCCATTTCTTCTCCCATTTTCTCTCCAATCTCGTTAGCTACTGTGAATATGGTTTATCTCCGTGCAACATCCACACGAATTTTCCCAAATAATTTTCTATATTTTACTCAGTTCTTCAATTCTTTCTTCACTGTTCAGGATTTAAGTCTTCAAGATTTTCTCTTCTGACCAACCTATTCATTTGGTAAGTCCTATTCTTTTGGTAGATAGGCAAGTCTTTATGTGTTGGCATCCTTAATATCCTTAACATCCCCATTCAAACGAGAGGGTAGTTCTACTACATCAAGTTTGGATCAAAGGTGGAAGAACAGTGAGTGTATTAAGGGCTTGGTAAGGCAGTCAGCGATTTGGTCGGAGGATGGGACATGACGTACATCAAGCTGAACCAAATCTCTAACCATTTATATTTGTTGAGTTATTTTTGTATTCCCAAATTAGTTATTCCATATTGTATAAATACCTCACCTATGTACATTTAAAATATAAGAAATCATAAAGGAAAACTTGGCTTGCCACTGTCATTTGCTACCTATCGTCTACTAGATTGAGCTACCATTTACCTTGTCTAAGTGCTATCGTTCGTAGCGTGAGTCAAGTCATATCCTTCAACCTCTCTTTTCTAACTGTTGCACCGCTCAGCTCTTCCGCCATTACCTAGTTTTCGTAGTCCGTCACACGTCGTCCCTTCAGTCGCTAGAGTCTGCAGCTTGTTCTGTTTGAGTTGGGTTGAAGATTCGAGGTGTTTTGAGGCATTGTCTGGTGGTGTTGCAATCTATTGTCAGTGAATATTAATTTTGGTAATTTATGAGGCTTGGTCTCCTTTGGGTTTTTTTTTCAATGTGATGCCGAAAATTGAGGTTAGTTCTCTATTGTTGATTGATGGTTATGTTGATGTTTTTGAGTGAAACCTTGGATTAATTCTTGGTTTGATCTCTGTTTAGGGTAAGTGATTTAAGGTCTATTGAGGTGAAGTGTGTTGTAAATATTATGCTTTCTGGGTAAAAAACTAATTATAGTCATGTTTTAGGTTTTGGATCAGGAAATTCATAAACAAAGAGATAAAAACATTTGAATTTATTTAAAGAGACAAAAACGTTTTAATTTATTCAAGGTATGTAATCTTACTTCTGAAATCGCCATTGAGCTAGACAATATAGACAAGATGAGAGTATCTGATTTTGTTTGTGTAACATTGATAAGCATGATTGTTATATGAATAAAGAAATTTCATGATTTGATGACTGATATGTATATGTGTGGGACCCTGAGACATGTACAATAATGTATGTTGAGAATATAATTGTGCTATGATAAATGTCGAAAATGTTCGTTTGCCCTCCATACACCATTATGTTACAGCTCCATAGACCATTGGGTTCACAACTATATTATAGCTTCGTAAGCCACTAGTTAACCATTATATTATAGCTCTGCGGGCTGACGGGTTCACCATTACATTACAGTTTTGGGGACCGGTGGATTCATAACTGTATTACAGCTCTGTGGATTAATGGATGCACAACCATATTATAGTTCTGTGGATCGACGAGTTAACCATTATATTACAGCTCCATGGACCTATGGGTTCACAACCATGTTACAACTTTGTATTAGAACGAGTTAAACCGTTCACTAGAGGACCATCAAAGTGTGATTAAAAAATCTTGTGTGTGTCCCACCTACATGTTTGGATTTATTAGACATAAATGGATAGCCTGATCATGCATTACTTACTGAATATGTTTTTATACTCGTCTTTTATTATGATACGTTTTTCAGGTAAAGGCAACGAACATACTAGGTGCTTGGAGAGGAGATCTGTTGAAGGTGCCATATGGGAAAAGTGTTAATGGTTCCGCTCATTATCATGTTTTAATGAAACTTCAAATGTTTGAATGAAAACATTTGAGCTTTGAATTTTAAGTTTAAATGTTTTATGATTTATTTATATATTTATTTTCGGTGATTTAGAGATCTCGAATAAAATAATGTTCTATTATTTAGAAAATTATTATTTTACAATAAAAAGGTTGATAGTTTGTGTTTCAAAATTACATGCATGTTAGTAGTGACACAGTTAGATATTTTGAGAAGTCGGGTCGTTACTAAATTTATCAGACATATAGTGAAGAAGAAGTCAATCAATTTTGAATAGATTTAGCTATGTGAACATAAAGGGTAAATAAACTCATAATATAATGTCTTATAAGTCTAAAAGACAACATCTTATAACCATAAAAACACGCTGACAATAATAGAAACAACATATATTAATATCTCATACACTTAGGTAATATAGTATATCAAATATATTAATATAGTCAATCCACTATAGTATATCGAATATGCTCATTGTGGTTGTGTGGGGTGGGATAAAGAAAGAGAAAGGCTAATTCCTTGGAAGGGTAGGCAAAATTTGTTTTAGGACGGATTTCAATTTAAGAAATTTAGGAAGTTTCGATTTCGTCACATTTGGTAATTCTAGTAATTTAGGAACCATGGGATTAAACACGTTCAGTAATTCACCTAATTTTAGGAGCTCAAGTTTTGGGAGATTTGAAAGTTTAGACATATTGGAAAAACTAAATTTAGGAATTCTTAGAACTTTAGAAAATTTGGAGAAATCATGTTTAGGTATTTTTGGAAATTCATACAACTTTTGGAGTTCAGGAACATTAGGCTTTTCCAATGGTTGAAGGTGAGACAATGTAGGCAGACTCAACCTTCGATAGTGAAGGAAGCTCAAGCTTTGATAAATCGGGTATTTCTGACTTTGTAAACACTCCAAATACTTAGGTTTAATAGGTAAAATTCCAAAATACTCTGATATTATTACTCTTTCTCTTTTCCTTTTTTCAGAAATATTAAAAAACCCAATTTTGACCTATCTGAAAGAAAATGGAGTTTCTTGGGAGTGTTGAGTTCTTTATTAACTCAACTAAGAAGGATAGAAGAAATACGAGAATTTCTTCGTAACTCGAAAGGAGGACAAGTCACGTCGAACAACTGATATTAAAAATTTATCCTTCCTACACAAGTGAATATTGATTTGAGTCAGACACGGTAGAACCAATGAATCTATAACGAACATAGCAAGGTATGGAATTAAATGCAAAGGTGTCGGATAATCATTAGAAAAAAGCTGAGGAACTTCCTTTTGATGCCTACAAATAGCCCAAATTTCACATGTTAAAAATGTTAGACCAAGAGATTGATCGAAGCTCTGCCGAACTCTCTGCTTGATTCTTCATAGTCTTTAACCTCTCGTTCTTCTCTTCAAGGAGTTCTAAGTGAAAGCTCGGTCTTCTTCTCTTATTAGAGGCAGAACTCCATCATTCTACATTGCCTACACAAGTGAAAATTGTCAACAATTGAAGCCAAAGGAAGCAAGAGATTATGGCCATCGACTAAGCACTTCCATTTCTTGAACTATCATTCCTTTGTTAAAATCTCCTTGTGCTTCAGGACCCCATAGTAACAACAAAGAGTGGGTTAAACTATTAGCAGGAATCGAAACTACGACGGTTAAGAAGTTGGGGCCCCCCTGGAAGGGGGCCTTCTTCGCCTTCCACCTAAGCTGCGCAGGATTAACAACATTTTATATGTTTCGCATCTACTTACTTACTTTTGATGGACATTTAAACCTTTATTGTAAAAACTACAGTTCAAACTCATGTGACAAGCCACGGACCTGAAAGAATTACTAACGAAATACCATATCTAGAAGCCCTCTTACTCCGTAATTTAGACAAAAATGGAATTGTGATATTGGGATCGTGAGTCCCCGTTCACATTTTTTCTTTTTCTTATCAATGAATATATCCTTTACTTGTATGACTTAGATGTCTCGTATTTCTCGAAAAAGCTTGGAAATACCGTATCAAAGCAACTTCGTCTGTTTGATCAGGATTATTAGTATCTTTGGTATTAGTATAAGTATCGCTTTTCATTAAATTTGTATTAACATATTGATACCGCGGCATATTCATTCTTAATATAAACTCTAATCTCAATCATCTCTATTTTATCCATGTGTTCTTTTCTCTCCATGATGAGCAACTAATTTCTTAATGACTTAGGAAGAATAAACTAAAAGTCTCACAAATTTTGAATAAGTTGAAGTTCATCTTATTTAATGCATGCCTAATCTATTGCTTATATCCATCTGATCAATTGCCTTAAGTAAAAATACCTAACTACTTGAGTGAGCAAGTGGTTATGGAATTTATTAAACAAGGAAAGAAGTAGTCTCAAAGATAAAGTTAACTTCTTGTCCAATATGACTTAAACGTGCATCTTAGAGATAAGATTTATGCGGCATAAAACACTGAAAGGTGAGTTTTTTCCTTTTGTAAGTCAAAGACGTCAACGGATACTTGTACATCACTTAGGTGAATGTTAATATTAGAAGTTAAAGTTAATCTTGATATTTTATAAGTCAGAGACCTGAACGGATGATGTTTTGATTGAAGCTATAACCATTGGAGCTTTGAAGCTTTGGAAGGACTTTTGGGTAAATGTTTTAGAGTTTGTTGGATTTGAGTCTTAATCAATGTTTGCACAAATTTTGAACATTGAGTTTAAGGTTTGAAGCGTGATTTACGTAAGCAAGCATGGAGATTAGCTTGCTAGTTATTGGTTCAAAATTGATGGAAGGGGTTTCTTGACAACGGATTTAGCTCTATGTGTTATGCTTGGTGCATAATTGATTTTCGACTTAATGTCAATAGATTGAATAATTACAATATTTATATGTATGTATATATATGTTTTGAAACATGTAGTGCACATTGATGGTCTATGTCACAAGTCTGTGTAATGCAAATGTGCATGATACGAGTCCTGGGCTATGGGATATGTACCCCCAATATATGTGATAAGTCTATGTCACTTTGTATCATATCATCAAGTTGCAGTGATATATGTGAACCAATCTGTGTGATAATACTTCTATGTGAACTCATGCCACAACTCATGAGCTATTTTGCTATTTAAGTGTTGTACACTAATGGTATGTGTGACATGATTGTCACAACACTTAAGTTTCTACTTTATTTTATTGTGTGAGCACAATATACATGTGTTTGGCTATGTGATATGATTATATATGGTGGAGACAAGATTGAGACATGATGCTTCTTTATGAGTCGGGAATTGATTGAGACAAGATTTTGCATTGTGATTTTTGTCTTGTCATAGATTTAGTTTTGAAATTTCTATTTTGTTTTAAATCTAATATTTAAGGGATCCGGGTGAAATAAAATGTTATCTTTTAATATAGAGCATTGTGATTTTTGTCTTGTCATAGATTTGGAAAATTATTATTTTACAATAAAAAGGTTGATAGTTTGACTTTAAGAAATTGTTGTAGGCGTTAAAGAGCCAAGAGACTCAAGGTGTCTGCGTCGAGATATTATTTATAGCATCTCTCGACGGTCTTGTGTTTGACATATTTAGACACATACTTGAATTGTTTTAATATTTTATGAAATTAGGGTAGCATTGAGATGTTGTCACTAGCATCTTCTTTTATCTCCAAATTTATGACATGAATTAGGGAATCTTTAGTATGATTTCTTGAGAGCTTTATGATTTTTTTTACCATCTCTTTTCATATTTGATACCATATAGAATTTCACCCAGACGTGTCTAGTTAGATTTCATGTTTTTTATTCCAGTATTGGTCAGTCCAATTATAAGGCGGTAAGCATTTAAGTTTCAGTTGTCTATCCAAGCATTCTTTCTTTCATTCTATATAAGCTTTCATTGATCATTAAATTGATATCTCAGTTGAGTTGATTGTTTATATATATAAAAATTTCGAGATATATCATCTTTAGTGGAAAAAGATCAATTAGCTTGTATGTATATTTTTATGGCTTTATGTCTACATAGATTGTACAATAGAACTTAGGATAAAAGAAAAAAACTTGATTTGTTGTATCTATCTCTCATAATTAGTATTATCGTTCTTCTAATTTGTTACAAAGTTAATATGGAACATTAGTATTGTATCCATCATTATTCTAATTTGTTACAAAGTTAATATGGAACATTATCCTGTACAAGAATTAGTTGTAATGCTAGCTTTGTTATTATAAATTGACATAGGGGTGTTAGACTTATTCATGGTATTCTGAATTAGTAGACTAAGTATTTGGTAATAATAATTGATTTTATTCGGTAAGCTCAATATCAGAATTGTAATTCAACGAAACCACCTTAATTTAGGAGCCCCTTAGTAAAATTTGATTATTTTTCTATATTTTTCATTAATTTATTTTTATGAATTATTCTCACAATCAAAACACTCCCTATTTTATCACATTGATTCTCTTGAAATTCGACATAATATCACTTTTTCCACACGTTAGAATAGTAAACTTAGTTTTATTTTGGCTAGTATGACAATATGACAAAGTGATATCAATATTTTAATCCTTGTTTAAAATCATATTTAAAAATATCATTAATCCTTGAATAGAGGAAACAATTTCTTCATAAAGATAATTAAAGAATAAAATAATTATAGTAAGAGTCTGACATATATATTATGATAACTAATCGATTACATATATCCTTTTAAATGGCTCGAGTTTGATCTTTTAGCTGAATTTATCAGACATAGTGATAAAGAAGTTAATCTATTTTGGTTAGATTTAGTAGTGTGAACATAAATGATAAAATAAATATTCATTCATAATATGATGTTTTATGTCTAAAAGACAACATCCTATAACCATAAAAACACAAAGACAAGAATAGAAACAACATATATCAATATCTCATACACTTACTAGAAATTATAATTATTAAAATTGAAAATAAAAGACGATAGACATCAAATATTCTCGTTGTGGTTATGTGAGGTGGGATAAAGGAAAAGAAAGACCAATTCCTTTAAGGCAGAATTGGTTTTTGGATATTGGATTTCAGTTTAGGAAACTTAGGAAGTTCTGGTAATTTAGGAACCTTAGGTTTAATCACTTTCGGTTGTAATTTTGGGAACTCAATTTTTGGGAGATTTGAAACTTTAGATAGATTGGAAAAACCAAATTTAGGCATTTTTTGAACTTTAGGAAAGTTGGAGAAATCGAGGTTAGGTACTTTTGGCAATTCAGACATCTTTGGGAGTTCAGGAATATTAGGCTTTTCCAGTATAAGGCGAGAGAATGAAGGTAACTCAACCTTCGGTAGTGAAAGAAGCTCAGGCTTTGGCAAATTGGGTATTTTTGGCTTTGAAAGCACTCCATCTACCTTAGGTAATGGTGTCTCCAAGAGATGTCTTGCGCTCACTGTCATGATCAAAAAATCAAAGCTCGTCAACATAAAAGTACTAAGTATTAGAGGAAATGCAGAGGTTGAAAATCGATGAGTAGCCATTGGATTCGAAATCAACCATATCAAATAAATTTGTACAAGATTATAAATTATTTATCGTGAAATGGAGTTGACTTGATTATGTAAGTCGTGATGGTCTCAATTTATAGCATGTAGAACTATTTATAAGTAAAAGGGAATAGTGGAAGAGAGCATGTATTGGTTGTCAGAGAAGAAATGGTTGGTACAAAAAGTGTTTGTTCAAATTTCCCACCTAATGAATATGACTATTCAAAGTTAATTGTAACAAAAGTTAAGCTCCAACCTGTACATGCATATTTTGCTATATATTGCAAGACACCATCTTATATCTTTATTCTCTAATTAGCTTTAATAATTTATTCTTTTATATGGAGATAAAAATTAACAATTTCTTGTGTGATAGTTCATATATACTTTATTCTCCCAATAAAATAATAAATTAGAATAGTTTATTTATGATTTTTAATCATTAAAGATGAGTAAAAAACATTAATTTTAAGTAATTCCCAAAGAAAGAAAAAGAGAATTAAATCTTGAATGTAACTTATCCTCAAGTAGTTTCAAATGGTAGTTTTCATGCATAGCTGGAAAACATATCGAATTAGCAAGTGTGTCTATACTTTCTTTTTCCTTCTTTTGTAGATTTAAAAAAGTAAAAGTCCAAAAAATCCTATACTATTGATATACTTTAAGTTTGTCAGTTAAGCATATTGACGATATACAATATCAGGTATATTAGTGAAGTGATATACTTGACACTGAGCAAATATAGATCATATATAATTGATATACTTCATTTTAAATATAACATAACAAGTCAATCAAGTGATACAAGTTGAGGTTGACACATGTAGCAAGATTAATTTCACACCTTGATAGACACGTTTTTAGCACTAAAACCGTATTTTACTCTTCTTTGCTCATTTCATTCTTTTCAGACATGCAGAGGTAGAAGAAATGTTGAAGGTGGTGATTGGGAGAAAGCTTCTTTGGGATGAAGAAAGTCGTAGAAATTAATTTATAGAAGGAAGGAGAATGAGACAGAAATTTTATTTCTTTAGACTTGATTGAGCCGTTTGTGTTTTTTTATTCTTTCTTTTTCCCTTTTTCAGCAATATTATACAATCAAATTTCAACTTATCTGGCATCGTTTCGAAGATAGAATTTTTTTATGAGCGTTTAGTTCGTTATCAATTCAAGTAAGAAGGGGCCAAAGAAATACAAGAATTTCTTCGTATATTGAAAGGTGGATGAGTAACATTGAGCAACTGAAGTTAAAAATTTGTCCTTTGTGGAGGGACCCATATGACAAATTTACGGCTTTCTTTACTACTTTCTTGCTTAGCTTTTTATTTTCTTTTGTAGGAACGTATCGTAAAAGAAAAATAATATCAATTTTCGCGGCGAGCCCTATCATCACACCTCAAAGACCTTGCACGAAAACGATTACAGGGGAAGTTTTCTATTCCTTTATTTTTAATTTAATTTTTATTAAGCTTTCATTAGGATACATTGGGGATAACGTATCATTTTAGGTTGAGAGTGGTTGATTTGCATGTCTGACAAGTTCTTGAGCACCTGAGCTTGGACTTTGTAGTTGAGTACATTGATATGTTGATTGTTCAACATGTAATGTGATGATGATTTTCTGTGATAAGCTTTAGATAACTTGTATTTATATTATTTAGGATTCATAACAATGTATGCATGATTTTGGGCTAATTTTAAATTTTTTCTTGATTCTTTTGCATTTTTTAGCATATAGCTACTTTATTTATGTCCTTCAATGCTTATGATTGGGTTATTTGGTCAATAGGCTTGTTGTCACTCCGGAAGACCCCACTAGTTAGGGAGTCACCTTGCTTGATATTTTATAATATGAGACATAGGGAAAAGAAAAGAAATATTTGAGCTCAAAAACAAAGAAGGCTAAAGAGTGAAAAAAATTGTTGATGAAAAATATAAATATGTAATGTATATGCGTTTTGGGGTTAAAGAGTTTTCTTTACTATGATCAGTTAGAATACCCGTGAGAAAAGATTGGGTATGGTTCTGTACAGTGAATGTGTGAAAGCTAGTACCCTTTGGTAAAAGGGAATGCAAGTTTCGTAGGTGTGCTTTTAGCCACCTTAGTCAAAATTTGATTGATTTAGACTGCTTAATAATTGGTGCTTGAGCCATAGTAGGGAAAATACAAGCTCTGGGTTGAATAAAACCTTTTCGGACTGGTAAAGACCTATATAGGATTTCGTAAGCACGTGCACACGTAAAGGATAAAGATTTAGTTTTAAATTCCTAATTGAATGAAAGCATTTGGATGATTCTATATTTGTGAATACTGTCAATATCTTTAGCCTTGAGATTAGAGTCAGTCACTTCACCACATGATTCATATATATTTTTTTTTAGTTCTGCTCGAGGACGAGCAAAGTTTAGGTTGGACTTGTTTGTTAGCTCTAAAAAAAAGCTAATTTTATGCCTCTAATCTCACCTACTTGTTAAGTATAATGTGTTTAAATATCTATTTTTTTAAGAACTCGAGAAAATCATGCATTCCTCAACTTTGCAGTCATTTAGGATTATTTTGGAGCTATCGGGAATAATATCGAGCCCCCAGAGCATCAAAGGATGTGAATAGACCAAATTGCGGCGCCATAGTGGCACCACACTCGACAACGTAAGACAAAATACATCTCAAGGTGGGAGCACCGTGACGCTCCAAACATTGACGGAGAAGATGCATACATGCAAGATTTCTACCCCTCCCCCTCCCGTAACACTTCGGTAGAGAGCTTTTAGGGCCAAGCGTCGTGGCACCATCAGGATTTTCATAAATAGTTCTTTCTTATAGGGTTTTCGATGTTAGAACCATGGAGATCGAAGTAAAGGTTCAAATTCTTCTTCTTCCTCTGTTTTTCTAGCATTGTTAGGTTAGATTTTAAAATTATTTTGGGTTGTAACTAAAGATTGGATGCTTCCCTCTCCTTCTTGTCCATAATATGTGGAGGTAAGTAGTTTTTTCTTGTCTTGGGAGCAAGACCTATGTTAGTTTCATGAGATTTTCTTCATAAATGAATAAAACATTTTAATTTTATGTTTTCTTGAGTCTTGATCCTCTTCTTTTATGAATGAATGTATTTGCTAATTGATTTATTTCTTGTACATTTCTTTAATTGTTCATCTAGCTTAAAATCACCAAAGTACCGATGGTTAATCATGTATGCTAGGAATATAGGTTATCCATAAACCTAAAATGAACGGATTAATTAGTTTGAATGATAATTTGATTAATTAGTTAGACTACCTAATTGATTAACCATGCAATGGAACCCTTAATCTTAATGTGGAGGAATGAAATATCATGCAACGGAAGACTTTAGAATCAATAAGCACGTAAACTACATTTAATTTAAGTTATTAGCATGTTGTTCATATAATATTCAGAAGAGGGTTTGAAACACATATTACCTTTGAGGTCTTCCTTCACAAATTCAGCCGAAATCCACCAAGATAGAGCTTGACACTTCAAGAGGACTACCACCAAGATCTTCTCTACTATGCTCAAGCTAGAATGTGTGGTGGAAACACTTAAATCAAGTTGAATTGATGAAGGACAAGTGAGGGATGTGTAGGGTTTTCATGTTTTTACCTTAGTAAGTAAAACTAAGAATCTTTAATGATCTTCATGCATGGAGCTTCTATATATAGGTAAAATTCATGCAAATATACAGGGTTGCTTGGAAGGCAACTCCTCCTTGAAGATCATCGCAAATTCAATTGGATTTTGGTGATATTCTATCAAATGTAGTTAGCGGGTTTTTGCCAAAAATCGGAAAACCGATTAACTTAATACGATTTCGAAAATAAATTTATTTAATTATTTAAATTAGTTTTATGAAATTAAATCAAAAAACATAATTTAAATAAAAACTAATTTTAATTAATTTTTAATTAAAATAATATTAATTTAATATCTAAATATTAAATTAATAAAACATCAAATTCACCAATAAATCAATTTTATATTTAAATCATAATTTAAATATTAATTGATTTTCAAATTTCGTTTAATTTCGATTTAAATAAACGTTTTTAATTGTATCATATACAATCAATCTAGAACCCTAAATATGACTTTGAACATTTCAAATTCATAACCCTAATTTCATACATCAATACTCAATTTTTTATTCCAATTTAATGAGCTAGTAGAGGGACCTAACGGACCTACAGATCATGAGCTCCGATGATCTGTAATTAATTCGTTTAAAACTCTTTAATCAAATTAATTACTATTCGTTAACTATCAAGACACACCACTATAGCTCGATAGTTGCACTCTTCTCACTGTAGATATATTTCTATCTATATATACCATAGTCCGTAAGTCGTTCCTTCATAGGTTGTTTGTAGTTACAGTTGGGTCAAAATTACCGTTTTACCGCTGTAAATACATCTTGTTCCTTAAGTTCCTACTGACCCTCCAATGAACAATTTGATTCACAATACTACTTATGAATCATATCCTTTTCTTCCATGAGAAGGCGAGATCCCAATTCTTCAAGACTTGGAATCAACACTTAAGAGAACAACCTATCTACTAACCTTAAAATGGGTAGGAGTGAATTTCATCTTGCACGCTATGTCCCTAGCTATCCATCCGGTCTTATCCCTAAAATTGAAGGCTTATTGAGTAGTGCTATTGGACTACTCTCACCCATGCAGATCAAAAGATAATCCCGAATAAATAGGCGTTCATAGCTAGCTCAGGATTAAGATCGAGTTATCCTAGGTTACTTAAGTATGAAATACTCAGTTTTAACAGTAAACAGTCGTTATAAAGAAAAGTAGCTATTTCGTGGTCCAGTCTATATGCAAACTCATTGCCTAGGATGCTCCCACTCACATATCTCTACATGAATGATCTGTGGATCACGTCAGCTGTATTTCCTATACAAAATGTGTCGCATTCAATAGGGTTACCAGGATGAGATACCCAATTGCATCCATATATTTATAGACCATTTAGGCTATATACTATTAACTTGATCTTGTTTATGTCACCAGATAAAGTTAAAGTATTCATACTATAGTCATGAATGTGTTTATTGGATTTTCATAATAGAATGCAAAATCAACAACTTTATTAAATAAGATACTCAATAATATTTTATTGATAAATAGAATGTTTAAAATAAAATTTACAAACTGCGAGTTCTAGGACATTCCCAACATAATGTACATGTTCTTAGTCTTAGATGGACACTTTTGAACCCAATATGACTTAAGCATGAAGTTTAGTTAGGGCTTAGGCTTTAATTTATAGTTAGGGCATTTCCTTGGTTTAATCCAATGATTTGGCTACCTGTAGCGTCGATGAGTTTGGTTAGGCTGAATAAGTCGTTGTGTATACATGAATCAAATTCATATTTAATCAATAGAAATAGATGATCGAAATTGCATAGGAACCCCTTTTGCTCTCGAAACTAGATTTTCCTATCCTTAGTTACATTCACACGCTTGCTTTTATTTTGATGCATTATCACTCTATCCACACACAACCCCCCTCCCCCTCCCCCCCAACCCTCACCCCTAGTTTACCCCGATAACTAGGAAATTAACTTCATGAAACTCATACTAGCGCTTCCCCGCAGATTGATCCAAACTTGCCACTGTTGCTATTTGTGTAGTAGTTGTACAGTACGGTATTTATAAATTCATTTGATTAGAGGTTTGCATGCGACTGTAAATCTCTACTATCAGTAATTTTCAACCACAATCAGATTGAGTATCCTCCACGCCTCAAATAGATGAAACGATTTAATTACAAATTTTGAGGTGGACCCCACAACTCATTGCGACTACCAAATACACGTAAATTAAAAACAAAAGAAATCAATTAGGATATTCTTTTTCAATTACCATGGATGGATTACCTTTCACTTATGGTAAAAATGACCTTAATTTAATCATTTTGTGGTTAATTTATGATATAATGAGAGTTTTGGGGAAGATAGTGTGTCGACTGAAGCGTTATTGGGCTTTAACTTAGTATCAAAGCTAAGGTTTCACCAATGTAATTTAATTTGTTTAGAAAAATAAGGTAGAATTTTTGTAGGAAAATTTTCACAGATACAAAAAATGTCAAACTATTTACAGAAAAATTTAAAAAAAAAACACCGATGGACATTGGTAAACTTCTATCAACATCCATCGGTGATAGACTTCTATCAATTTCTATCAGTGATAGATTTCTATCAGTGTCTATCAAAACTTCTATCAGTGATAGATTCCTATTAATTTCTATCATTTATAGACACTGTTAGACTTCTAAAGGCCTCCGTAAAAAAAGATAAAATATTTTCTATTTTGTGTAAACTGTTTCCCTTATTTTTCTATTTTTGAAAATCTCCTATTTTCTTATGTGTAGTTGCAACTCCTCCCCTTCCCACATATTCTTGTTCTTCTTCGCGTAAGTTATCAACACCATACACCATTAGCCTCTAGCCGTTGGCCCTCGACCATTGGTCCCTACCATTAGTCACCGTCGTTGGCAATGCGACCACTATCAAATCGATGTTTGCTGACAATCGTCGCTGCCTATGGTGAGTCCAACGACGATCTCTGTCTAAGTTGTTCAAGCTTCTGGTATCCAAACACTATCACCACTTTTTGTGCCGCAACTCACCGCTGCCACCTTAGCTCACCGTCAATCATGGATGTCGTTGATTTGATGATTCGTGGCGAGTAAAAATAGTATTTTTTTAGTTTGTGTTAAATGAGTTTTTGTGTGATTTTAAGGTTGGATTCATAACTAATCGGAGGTTAAAGCTACTATCCTAAGGGTTTGAGGTCAGTTTTGGGTGTCGTTTGTGGGTGTTTTAGTGTAAATTTGATTGGTTTGTCAAAGAAGATGTTCCTCCAACAAATATGGTGTCCGTGTGCGTGGATTCATTGATGCAAAGAAAGAAGTTAGTGTTCTTCCTCCTTCGACAAAAAGAAGGTGTTCAGGAGGTTGTCAATTTGTTGAAATAAAAGGAAAAGAGAAGGTGAATACTTCGTCTCTCACATTGATTGACCTTGTTAGGTTTGGAGTTGAAGTTTTTCCCGAGAAAGAAAAATCCTTATCTTGTTATTTATCTAGCCACATGCATGAGTTTATTTCCTTACCAAGGAACCCCAAAGATACCGTTGATTCGTATGTTGATGTTAAAACTTAAGTTAGGGATCCTAAGAGTAGGATTGTTGTTCATAATAATCATGTTTCTAGTTCTTGCAATGCTAAATCTATTTTACCTGAATCTAGTGTGCTTGTTGAAGAAAATGTTGTTGTACCTTGTACTTTTGAGATAGAAAAAGAGTGTTTTCATGTATATGAGAAGAATGCTTCACACGATCTTATTGATAAAGCGATTTTTGAAACGATAGCTTTTATATCCATACTGCATATAATTAATGCTTCTGAGAATCTTGTTGAGAATATTGAACTTGATGTTTCTCATGAAATCGTACAACCTATTGAGGAGGGTGTTAATGCTCCTCTTTAGGTGGTTGCATTGATTAACCAAGGAAATGTGAATGATGATGTGGTTGATGACCCAATGGCTTTTGAAAATCTTGAGTGTTTGAAAGATGTTGTCCGGTCTAATGTTGTCCACGAATCTAGTGATTTGAATGATAAGAAAAACGTGACTGTTAATAGTATTGATGGTGCATCCTTTGAGATATCTGAGTCTGTGTAACGACCCGAGTTTAGAACGGGTACATGAATGAATCGAGACTACATCCAAATGAGAGAAATCCTAAGGACATGAAAGTATGGTTGAGAAAGGCTTAAAAGAATTGAAGTCCATACCTATACTAATAAAGTGCACCTTCCTTGTCGATGGCTCAATCATAGGAACTCCAAAGTTAAGCGTGCTTAGCTTGGAGCAATCCTATATTGGTTGACTTCTTGGAATTTTCCTAGGATGCATATGAGTGAGGACAAAGCATGTTGAAAGAACTAGTTTCTATTATAGGGATAGTCCTTCTGAGCCATTGTAGATGGTATCAAAGTCCCTTGTAACCTGACACGTTATTTTCTTGTACTTCCAAGACTGAAGACTAACATGCTTTTTCCTCACTCAGATGCATCCTAGGAAAATTTTCAAGAGGTCACCCAACATGGGATTTCTTCCAAGCTAAGCATGCTTAACTTTGGAGTTCCTATGATTGAGCCACCGACAAGGAAGGTGCAGCTTCTTCGTATAGGTATGGAATTCAATTCTTTTAAGCCTTTCTCAACCATTTCTTCATATCTTTAAGATCCCTAGGTTGTTAAGTTCATCTGATGATGGCAAGCCTGTTCCAAATCGTTGTTATTAGTGATGGAACACGAGACATACGTAACGGAAAAAGAACCTAATTACACTCTAATTGCTTTTAATTAAAAGGAAATTAGCATGCAATTTGAAGGAAAAAACAATAAATTAAAATTAACTTGGAAGCCCCTGAAAACCGCATTTCCTCGCTGAATCTTGACCCGAACTCTTCTGGACCACCACTAGAGTTGACCTACTATCCTCTAGACTCAAAACCCGGTTGTGGGACCCGATGGATGAAGAAAATCGAGAGAGAGAAAAAGATGGAAAAGAAATGGAATTTCTTTTGGTTTGGATTTTTCTCTTTTTTTCTTTTTTTTATAGCCCAACTTAGGAAAAAAATTTTGAAAAAATGGCCAAAAAACTTTAATCCAAATTCAAAAGCCCATTTTATAAAAAAAAAAAACATGCAACATTTGCATGAAACAAATCCATAAAAACCCAACACCTAGAATCCACTATCTAAGTGAACTTAATGTCTCAACTATAAGCCAACATCTAGCCCAATATTTTGTTAATGAAATTATCCAACAAAAGTTTGGATTTTCTCACTAACTTTAGTCAAAGGGCAAAATAGTCATTTGGTCAAAGTCAGACTTTGACAAAAAAGTCAACATTTTGAATTTTTATATTTTTTTTGGGTTGACTAATTTTGACCTCCCGAGCATGAATCCGCATTCATTTTCTCGAAATTCAAATCACATTTGAATATAAGGTCGGTCAAAGTTTGACTTTTCCAAGTCAAAAGTCAACTCTTTGACTTTTTACATCTTTGACTATTTCCATTATTTCCGAGCTTCCGAATATGAACGTATTCATATTCTTGATATTTAAATCACATTTAAATATTAAGAATGTATAACTAAACTGAAAAACCGATCACTATATCACATATTTTCGAATTATTCTATCACACTCTTCTAACTTTATTCCATATGAGCTAGTAGGGGAACCTAATGGACCTTTAGATCATGGGCTCCAACGATCCCAGATTAGTTGGCTAAAAATATTTTAGATGGAGCTAATCAACATTCGTTAACTAACGAGTCATTCCACTATAGTTCCGTAGTTGCAGATATATTTGTGTTCATATGATATAACCATGATTAGTAAGCTAATCCTGCATAGGTTGTTCATAATCTCGGCTAGGTCATAAAAACCGTTTTAGCCCCAAGACTACATCTTGTTCCTGAAGTTCCACTCATCCTCTAATGAACGATTGGTTTAAGGTCCAACCTATAAACCGAAACCCTCTCGGGCCAAGGAGAGGGTGGGGCTGTGAAACTCGGATCTCCATTTTCTTACTTAAGTAAGTGATTAAGGGGTTAATTAGGAGGAAGTTAAATCCTATGTTATGTAAATAATCTAATAATTTTACAATTTCTATAATAACTATAATAATTGTCACCTTTTGTGGAACAACAATTAGTAAGAGTGAATGTAAACTATAATGGTTAGGTATTATAGTTACGATAACCATATTGGATCCTGGAGTACGAGTAAGGAGGACCCTAAAAGGATAAAAAGAAGAGAAAATCTTGAAGACTTAAATCCTGAACATTGAAGAAAGAATTGAAGAACTGAGTAAAATATAGAAAATTATTTGGAAAAATTCGTGTGGAAGTTGCACGGAAATAAACCATATTCACAGTAGCTAACGAGATTGGAGAGAAAATGGGAGAAGAAATGGGAGAGAGCGGGAGCGGAGACAGCGAGATTGATTTGAGCGAGAGAATAGGAGAGAGCAAGATTGGCTGTGCGAGAGACTGGGAGAGAGCGAAGTTGGAGAGAAAGGGTGGAGAGAAAGAATGAGAGAGTGACGCTGGCGAGATTGAAAAGAGCGATGCTGGCGAGATTGAAGAGAGCGAGATCCTTAGCGAGAAACCTGGAGAGAGCGACACTGCCTAGATCCAAGCTAGTGAGAAGGTTGGAGAGAGCGAGATCCTTAGCGAGAGTGGAAAAAGCGAGAGTTTGACCGAGAAAGTTGGAGAGAGCGAGATTGTAAGCGAGAAATTGGGAGAGAGCGAGAGTGGAAAGAACGAGACCAGCGAGAAAGTGGGAGAGAGCGAGAGCAGCCTGAACCACGAGGAACTAAGCTGGAGGTTGAGAAGAAGGCAGAAGGGTCAGACTGTCGAATCAGTCTGGGCCAATCTTGAAGATTTTGAGATTCCGGCCAAACCACGAGGAATTCTGAGCTAAAAGTTTATGGTAAGCTTCTTGAGACATTTTAGAATAGTTTTTTAGAAGGAAGTATCTCAAAATAAGGTCTAGAACTATGATTAATCTGATCTGTAAGTTGGACCTGGATTCTAGGGTTAAAAAGGGAGCCCGAGGTAGAAAAGGAAACTATTAGAAAGGCTCCTCAACAATTAAGGTGAATGTTATAGTTTTGATAGTTAGCATATGTCGTGAGTGTTATAGCTTTGATAATTAACACATAGTATGGGTGTTATAGCATTATAGTTTCAATATATCATGAGCATTATGTTAGTTTGAGAAATAAAGTGTATTTATACAGTGTTGATAGTAAATTCATATTATGGGTATTCACTTAGCTTTATACTCTGATATTGGAAAATATGTATCTGTGGATACAAGCTATATTCTTTGGTAATATGATGTTGCCATGATATTATTTGTGTGTGACTATGGAAACTACGATTATGCCCGGGATGTGGTTAGCATGCTTGACAAAAGGTGCTTGGCGGGAAAAAATGGTCTGCCTCGGTCGGCGGGAAATAATAGTCAGTGACGACCGCTGGGAAATATGGTCAAGTACCTAAGCATGACTAGCGGGATAAATAAAATGGTCGATGTGCACATTGGCGGGAATTGGGGTCATAGGAAGGTTTCCATAGGTGATTGTATTGATTGATGATATGATATGCATGCCACGTATAGCATTTTGGATTAAAGGTTAATTATTGCATGAATAAATCCATGATCATGCATGGGTACACTGTGATTATTATTATTTGATTGATTTTCCAAAAATGATGATTTTCAAAATGATTTTCATCTTAAAAAGAACCACTCACTGGGCTTAGTAGCTCACACTCTTCAAAATGTTTTCTTAATCCCCCGCCCCCCCAGGTAGTGGAAGATGACGAGTTCCAGAGTGCTGCTAAGGTCAAGGTTTGCCACGTGCCCCAATTACACTTCCGGAGTGTTTTTAAGGTTTTCGTTGTAAACTTTGTTGTTAAGTCCTTAAGCTATATAAATGTTATATCACTGTCGTAATAAAATATGGGCCTACTTAATTCGTTATAGTTTATCTCCTTGACTTAATCATTCCGCTGTGTATAAGTTATAATATGTATCAGAGTTATTCCGCAAGAATCATTAGGCAGTAAGCGTCAACTCAAGGGTTGATAACTGCTGTAGTCGCATCCCTCTCCCAGGCTGAGAAAGTGGTTTGGGGTAGGGTGTGATAGGGGCCCCTTGTTTAAGACCTAGATTCAATACTAAAGAGAACAACCTATCTACTATCCCTATAACGGGTCAGAGTGAATTCCGTCTTGCACCCTATGTTCCCAGCTATCCACCTGATTTTACCCTTGAAATGGGAGGCTTATTGGGCCAGCGATGATGAGCTTCCCTCACCTATGCATATCTAAGGATAATTTCGAGTGAACAGGAGTTCATAGTTAGCTCAGGATTAAGATTAAGTTACCTAGGTCATCAATTAATGAAATAGTTAGTTTTATATATAAAATGGCATTTAGAATGTAAAAAGTGACTATTTCATGGTTCAGTCTTATACAAACTCATTGCATAGGATGCCCCCACTCACATATCTCTATATGAACTATTTAGGATCACATCGTTTGTACCAACTACAAAGTGGGCCGAAACCATAGTGTCCCCAGAATAAGGCGCCCAATCTTAATCATATAGTATAGACCATTTTGGCTATATATTTAAACTTGATCCACATTTATGTAGACTACATAAAGTTTAAACTACATTAAATAGCCCCAGGACCTTAGTTTATTGGATTCAGGATTACAATTTCAATAACAACTTTATCGAAAAACAAAATAGAATATGTTTATTAATTTAAAAACTACGAGTTTTAGGATATAAAATCCAACAACTAGAGCCTCAATTAAGTCCAAAGGAAATAAAATTGGTCCTACTAGACCTGCTACATCAAATGTATCATTTGTTCCATTCGATTGTGTTTGTCTTCACTAAGGTAGGGGCTAGTATGTGGAAATTTGTGGTTAAGAGGAACATTGTGGATTAAAAGGAACTAACAAATAAAACTCAAAACTACTTCGACCTTGTGAATTTGATTCTTCAAGCTCAACATAATATAGTTGTTCTAAATTTGGGACCATTATACCATTAAATTGTGAGAGAATTTATGGTCAATCTTTCTCTAGAGTTTGACAATCCTAATGACCCCGATTTTCATAAAGTTCATTTGCGAAGGCATCAATTCATCTTTACTGTTGATCTCATTAACAAATATCTCAACAAAATTATTGTTGTTGATGTTTCTAAAAAGCGACCATCGATGATAGAGTTGACATTTGAATTGATCAGTGGGGCAAGGTCATCTTGGCTTAAGAAGGGTCAATTGTCCACTGCCATTTTGAGTACTATCTATGATGTGCTTGGATTGAGATCTTCGACTGGTGTCCTTCCTCTCACAAATCAGGTCTTTTTGTTTCTCTCGCTACATTGTTATATCAGATTAGGACTAGGGCTCGTTACAACAATGAAAATTTTGTACTTAATCAGATCAAACACCACATTGGATCTCAAGCCTTGAAATTACCTATCTTCTATCCTCATTTAATTTGTGGAGTTTTGCTTGCTCAAAAACCATATTTCATCAGTGCTAGGGAACCTATTGGTCCTACTCTTGTTCTCATTTCAATTCATCCCAAACTTTACAAAATTATCACGTGCTAGATCTAGTTGCTTCTTCCATTATGTTGATGGTCTTAGTCAAGCCTTGGTTGAATCTCCTTTTGGAAGTCGAGTTTTGCATCATATTTCAAATGAATCCAAAGATATTGATGTTCATATTTAGAGGCTTCATGAGCAAAAAACGACTGTAGAAGGGATGTTACAGACGATGGGTGTAACATTGGCCAAGTTTATTGGGGCGTCTTCCTCTCAACCACATAACTATTTTTTTTTAAGAAAGAAGTGGGGACATTTTGTGGTGATGGTGTTGTGTTTGAGATCAGAGGAAAACTGCTTGTCTAAGCTTGTTCTGTTTTGGTTCTTAATTTTAGATGAATCCAGTGTTGGTTCTTTTTTTTTCTTTTTGGGGTAATTTTTGATCTTTTCTTTGGTTGCCTGAATGACTTTATTTTTATTTTTTATGTTGTAAAGACTTTTATATCTTCAGTTGTTACTAATAATGGCTCGACTTTATTTTTTACATTCATTATTTTGATGGCTGGTTCTTTCATATTCTACCTTAAAATAATATCAGGTAATGAGGAGTTTGTTGGAGATTTGCTGATCGTCTCCATATTTTCTAAGACAACTTTCGGTGGTTTTAGTAGTTTTAGAAAATGATGTCTTAACATTTGCCTCAGACATGTTTATTTACTACAAATTTTGTTATTTTACTAATCTGGAATTTATATGCAGAATATTATTTTATTTCCTAATTCTAAAAATCTCTAGAAATATATTGATTGATATTTTTCTTTTTATAGTGCATCTTATCTTTTTTAAAAAAGGAGACATTCTTTCTTTAATTGGCCTCCGTCTTTTTAAAACAAATTCTAATCTTCTTCTTTGCCAACAAGAGCGTAGCTCAACTAGCATGATGTTCATACTATCATCCTCATGGTTTGAGGTTTGATTCCCCCACCCCACAATTTAATTACAATACCTCTTAAAAAAAAAATATCTAATCTTCTTCGAGGGTTGCCACATTTGTTGATTATCAAAAGAGTGTAATTCTTTGTGATTAAATATTGCATCATTTTGATTTGTCTTGGCAACGGATTTGTTCTTGATGGTTGTTTTCTGCATTGTGGGTTTTGTCACATTTTGCCCACTTTATTTTGCTATGCGTATTCTTTCTATAAATAATTCATATAACTTGAAGATACTACTTGTCTTGGGCGGGGTGCTAAGGCATAGCTGAAGAGAATGGATTTTCGGTCTTAGGGGGAGCCTAATACTTCATAATCGAGATGGATTTCTTCACTTTAGAAAGGACCTAAGAATCATCAGTGAGTTCACTATGTTGCAAGGAAGATAATTGAATGGAGAAGAGTCTCACACATTATCGAAAGTTGAAGTGTTTAATATTAATATTATCACACTTAGGGGAGCCTATTTCAATTGAGAGGGAGTCTCACAACTAGGGGGAGTCTAGGTAACTCGTGAGTTGAGCTTTGCGTGAGTTACCTTTTAAAAAATGGATGAGTTTGTCCTTTGGCCCACGGTCATTTATCTATACTATAAATTATAATAAATAAAAAACAATTAAATTTTCAATTTATCAAAGTGCCTTTTGATTGATATATTGTTTCATCAAGATCAAATTTAAATTGCGATGTGATTTTCTTCTTCCCAAATGGCCTTCTTCAATTCTTGGAGGTTTATGCTCTACTCCGAGTTAAGACCTGCCCGATTTGAATTTGCACACATAGGATAAATGCCTCAATAGCATGTAGTAGTCGGAGTATTACAAATAATCACGTTGTAATTTATAACTTTTTAATATTAGTGTATTATCTTTCTTAGGCACACTGTCCCATAGATGAAGGTGGTTTATCACCAAACTGAGTCATAAATTCTTGTGTGCTTTTACTTGTTTTCTTGTTGTTGCTATTTTGTTGTTACAGTACTTATCAGTTCTTCAATTTAACATTCGTATTTCGGGTGACGAGTCATCCTATCGCGCTTTTCATTTATTGTAGGAGTTAAAGAGCCAAGAGACCCAAGGTGACTACGTCAAAATGTTGCTTATAGCATCTCTTGACAATCCTGAGTTTGACAAATTTAGACCCACACTTTGATTGTTTTAGTATTTTATGAAATTAGGATAGCATTGAAATGTTGTCACTAGCATGTTGGCACTAATGTAGGTTTTTCTTTATACATATAATTTACTCCAAATTTATACCATCGATTCGGGAATCTGTAGCACGATTTCTTGAGAATTTTATGATTTTTTTTCTTCCACTTTTCATATTTAATATTGTGTAACAAAATCATTTGTGTATAGAATTTTGCCACATTGTGTCGAATTAGAATTTGTATTTTTTATTCAAGGAATGCCAGTCAAATTGTAAGGTTGTCGACATTTAAGTTTCAGTTGTCTAAGTATTCTTTTGCTCTTGCATTCATTTTATATAAGCTTTAGTCGAATTCATTTCTTGTATACATACAAATTTCGAGATATATTTATCTTTAGTGGAAAATGATCAATTGGCTCGTGTGTGTGTTTTTATGGCTTCATGACTACATTGCTTGTATGATAGAATTTAGGATAAAAGAAAAAAATTTGATCTGCTGTGGCTATCTCTCATAATTTATATTGTCTTAATATTTCCATTGTTCTTCTAACCTGTTATAGAGTTAAAATGAAGTATTATCATGCGCAAGAATTAGTTGCAATGCTAGCTTTGTTATAATTAATAGACTTATGGGAGATAAACTTATTCCTGATTTTTTTGAGTTAGTTGGCTGAGTTCTTAGCAATAATAGTTGATTTTATTTGATAAACTCTATATGAGAATTGTAATTCGACGAGACCAACTTAAATTGGAAATCTCTGAGTAAAATTTGATTATTTTTCTGTATTTTTCTTTCATTTATTTTTCTTAATTATTCATACAATCAAAACCCTTCCTATTTAATCGTATTGATTCCCTTGAAATTTGATATAGTATCATTTATCTAATAAACTAGAATAGTAAACTTAGTTTTGTTTTGGCTAGTATCACAATATGACCAAGTGATATCGACAACTTAATCTTTGTTTAAAATCATATTTACAAATATTATTGATCTTTGAATAGAGGAAATAATTTCTTCGTAAATATAATTAATGAATGAAATAATTGCATTAAGGGTGCGATAGATATATTACGATAACTAATCTATCACATATATATCCTTTTAAATGTCTTGGATTTTATCTTTAAGTTGAATTTGTGACATCTTAAATTTTTAGGTAATTTTTGTTTAAACATCTTGGATTATTTGGATTATATTTTGAATTTTAGAGAATAAATTGAATTGTTGTGTTAAGGTAGATTGACTTAGATTTTAAGGTGGCAGTGGATTTAGAAATATTGGAGAAGATTTGGAAAAAGAATGTGGGATGCTTGCATTTGTGTGCGCGCATGTTTGACAAGTCAAATTGGATAGCCCATGCTGCCGCCAGCTTCTGATACCAGCTGACATCCACGATTGATTCCATCCAGTCGCAGTAGCATGCCTCTGCGGGAGCCACGAAGTCGCCACCGTTACTGGCCAACCGCCCCGCGTTCATTGTCTTATTCTCTCTTTCGTCTCTCAACTGTGTCGCCAAGCCGTTCCTGCATTTGTTTTTCAGATCTAGTTGGACGGTTCGTTGCTGTTAAGGATATTAAGGATATCAACACATAAAGTCTACCTATCTACCAAAAGAATAGAACTTACTAAAGGAATAGGTTGGTCACAACCAAATCTGTAACCATTTGTATTTGTTGAGTTATTTTTGCATTCCCAAATTAGGGATTCCATATTGTATAAATACCTCACCTATGTACATTTCAAATACAAGAAATCATAAAGGAAAACTTGGCTTGCCACTGTCATTTGCTACCTATCGTCTACTTGATTGAGCAATCATTTACCTTGTCTAAGTGCTACTGTCAGCAGCATGAGTCAACCCATATCCTTCAATCTCTCTTTATTAACTTGTTATCAGATCATATAAAGACCAACGTCAATCAAGGAAACCTGGGAGCCACCATCGGCACAGCCAACTTCAGCGGCCCACCTTTGAACCAACTCCTCAATCAGATAACCTCCATTAAACTTGATCGCAGGAATTTCCTCCTATGGAAACACTTATCACTTCCAATCCTTCAGAGTTATTGACTCGAAGGACACCTAACCGGACAAAAAGTTTGTCTCCCAATGTTTCTACAACCTGCAGTCGGTGAGAGCATACTGACTGGATCGACTGGAGCAAGAGCTGCTCCGCGCAGCACAGAAGGAAGTTCCGGCAGTGGTGCTTCCAGCTCGTCAACAACACTTGAGGTAAATCCTCAATATGAAGCGTGGATGACTGTAGATTAACTTCTTCTCGGTTGGCTGTATAACTCCATGACACTAGGGGTTGACATTCAAGTGATGGGATGTGAATGTGTAAACGATCTATGAACCAAAATTCAACAAATCTTTGGTGTTCAGTCCAAGGTTGAAAAAGATTATCTGAGACATGTGTTTCAAACAACCAGAAAAGGTAATTTGAAAATGGAGGAGTACCTTTGAAATATGAAAATAAATGCTGACAATCTCAAGGAAGTTGATAGTCCTGTGCCATCAAGAGCTTTTGTTTCACAGGTACTATTAGGACATGATGAAGAATACAATGCCATCATGGCCATGATACAAGAAAGAGCGGACATGTCATGGCTTGATATGTAGTCAGAACTTCTCCTGTATGAAAGGAGATTGGAACATCAGTCAAACCAAAAGACGATAGTAGGCTTCAACCAAGTTAGTAATGCATCAGTGAATATGACAAACACTAGACATGTCAACCAAAACAACAAGTCCAATAGCAACAATCAGTCTATTGGGGGAGGACAATGAGGTGGTGGTGGCCATGGCAGAGGTCGAGGCAGGGGAAGAAACAACAACAAACCTGTGTGTCAAGTCTGTGGGAAGGTGTGACACATAGCGTTCTACTACTTCAACAAGTATAACAGAGATTTTGTTCTTAATTCTCCTTAAAAAAAAGGACAACCCTTCCCCAACAATCAGACCAAAAACACACAACCTCACTCAACAGCCCTAGCCACTGCTTATGGTAGTAACCCTTTTCTGACAAGACAAGAAAACATGACTGATGCAAATTGGTATGCTGAAAGTGGTGCCTCCAATCATGTTACCTCAGACTTCAACAATCTTGGCAATTCGACTGAATACTCAGGTACTGAAGCAGTCATTGTAGCTAATGGTAATACTCTAGAAATTTTCCATGTTAGAACTGCATGTCTGTCTAGTTATGCCTGCAATTTGAAACTGAATGATATATTATGTGTGCTTGCCATAGCAAAAAATTTGGTCAGTATATCTAAGCTAACAAAAGACAATAACGTGTTTATTGAATTTCACACGGATTACTGTCTTGTTAAGGACAAGGGTACGAGACAAACGGTAGTGAAGGGAATGCTTAAAGATGGACTGTATCAGTTAGAGGGTGCATAAATCAACTCGAAGTCTATAGGAAACAGAGTACCATCCCAACAAGTGCACAAGAATAAAGATCTGTCTGCTCTTAGCATATCTTCGAAGCATAGGGTGTCTAAGATTACATGGCATAAAAGGCTTGGGCATCCTTTTTAAAAAACACTCGAGTTTATTATCAAAAGCTGCAATCTCCCTATGTTATCTAATGAAAAGTTTAACTTTTGTGATTCTTGTAGCTATGGAAAATCGTATTCTTTAGCCTTTCCTAACGCTAACTCAAGAGCGTCTGTAACATTTGAACTTAACACACTAATTTGTGGGGTCTAGCTCCTCTCTTGTCAACATATGGGTACAAATATTATGCTATCTTTGTTGATAATCACAACAGGTACACATGGATCTATCTTCTAAGGTTAAAAAGTGACACACACGGGCAGCTTTTCAACACTTTCTCATCATGGTACAAACTCAATTCAATACACTGATCAAATTCCTGCAGTCGGATAATGGCGGAGAATTTGTCAAGATACACAAAGTCTGTTATCAGCTTGGCATTGCTTCCAGATACACCTTTCCATATGCATCAACACAAAATGGAAGGGCTGAGAGGAAGCACAGACATATAGTTGAGACACGGCTAACCCTACTAGCACAAGCATATCTTCTCTTACATCATTGGTGGGATGCATTCCTATACTCAACTATTCTGATTAATGGCCTTCCTACCCCTATCGTTAATGGACAGTCTTTAATGGAAGTGATGTTAAAAAAGACGGTTAGGTTCGAGGAGCTTCGAATATTTGAGTGTGCATGTTTCCCATGCTTGGGACCGTATAATTCATATAAGTTGAGCTATCGCACAGAGAAGTGCATCTATCTCGGTCCGGCTGTGAATCATAAAGGCTACAAATGCCTCAACCCCAGTGGTAAACTATTCATCTCTCAGCATGTTGCGTTTGATGGAACGGAAATTCCTTGTCAGGTGTCTCCTTCAGTTTGTAGACCAGCCAAGAAAGCAGTTGCCATCCACCTGGTTTCCTGGTTGCCCCTCAGTCAGGTTACACCACACAGTGACTCCATGCCCTATACGTCCACAACCTCACTCTCACCTATTGTCAGAATAACTCACACCCAATCACCAGCTAATATCTCTATAGATAGCCCAGCCTTCCCACATCCTTCCTCTGATCGTCTACCCACCAGTTGCTTACCTAGCGATCCCTCACCCAACGATCGTTCACCTACCGATAATTTACCCAGTGATCATTTACCTACCACACACTTACCCACCGATCGTTCATCTACCCTCTGATTGTTTCCACCTGACTCACCATCGCCTATCGCCCAACCCACCGATAGTTAACCTTCATCATCCACTGCCTAGTCTTCACCCGACACTATCCCACACCCTATGCCCATGTCTATTCATCCCATGATTACTCGAGGAAAGGCAGGCATCTTCAAACCCAAAATACTATCCTCCCAAACCCAAAAAGACAGGTCCCTAACCGAACCTACCCGAGTCAGTGATGCGCTCAAAACCACGTAATGGAACAAAGCAATGTGTGGTGAATTTCAAGCACTAGTGAACAATCAGACCTGGACTTTGGTTCCTCCATCACCGTCATTGAACGTTGTTGGTAATAAATGGGTATTCAGAATCAAACGGAGTTCTAATGGCTCTATTCTACGCTACAAGGCATGCCTCGTAGGAAAAGGCTTCCATCAAAACCCGGACATCGATTTCTTTGAGACGTTTAGTCCAGTGGTCAAGGCATCTACCATCCGGATCATCATTAGCCTTGCGATATCCAAAAGGTGGCAGTTGAGATAGTTAGATTTCAATAACGCCTTCCTTAATAGAGTCCTCGATGAAGAAGTTTACATGCGCCAACCGCAGGGATTTGTTGATCCTCAACTACCAAATCATGTTTGTCGCTTACACAAAGCCATATATGGCCTCAAAAAAGTGCCAAGGGCCTGGAACAACACATTGAAAATAGCACTATGTAGCTGGGGCTTTTAGAATGCTAAGTCTGATACATCTCTCTTGATATATCGGAGAACTTTTTCCTTGATACTCTTGCTAGTATATGTTGATGATGTAATTATCACCGGCACTGATCAGTAGGCAATCAACAAGCTTGTAATAGCCTTGGACTCCAAGTTTGCTCTAAAAGATCTTGGCCAACTCCATTACTTCCTTGGAGTCCAACTGCACAATGTCCCCAATGGAGTTCTACTGAATCACAAAAAGTATGTCAAAGACCCACTTCACTGCCTTGACCTTAGAGATTTTAAATCGGCACCCTCTCGAAGTGTTCTAAATAAGCAACTCTCGATCCCCGATGGCACTTCTCTTAACAATCCCTATATCTATCGGAGCACGATTGGTGCCCTACAGTACTTAACCACCACGAGACCTGACATTACATATGTGGTTAATCATCTAAGCTAGTACTTAAAGCAACCTACGGACGTTCATTGACAAGCGGTGAAGAGAGTTCTAAGATATGTCCGTAGCACTCGACACTTTGGCCTCTATATTCAACATGGGTCTGACCTCTCTGTTTAGGCTTTCTCCGATGCCAAATGGGCAACCAACATTGACGATCGAAAATCAGTTGTTGCTTATTGTATCTTCCTTGGAGGTAATCTTGTCTCCTGGTCCTTCAAGAAATAATCTGTTGTTGCCCGGTCCAGCATAGAGTCTTAATATAGAGCGCTCACTCATGCTTCTGCAAAAATCATCTGGGCAAACATAAGTTGGCTCTAGTCTTGTGGTATGACAACCTCAGTGTCGGTGCTCTAGCCGTCAATCCGGTGCTTCATGCGCCGACTAAACACATTGAGATCGACATTCACTTCGTTTGTTTTCAAGTCCTCCGTGGTCAACTTGATGTACGTTATGTCCCATCCTCCGACCAAATCATTGACTGCCTTACCAAGCCCTTAACACACTCACTGTTCTTCCACCTTTGATCCAAACTTGGTGTAGTAGAACTACCCTCTCGTTTGAAGGGGGATGTTAAGGATGCCAACATATAAAGACTTGCCTATCTACCAAAAGAATAGGACTTACCAAATGAATAGGTTGGTCACAACCAAATCTCTAACCATTTTTATTTGTTGAGTTATTTTTGTATTCCCAAATTAGGGATTCCATATTGTATAAATACCTCACCTATGTACATTTCAAATATAAGAAATCATAAAGGAAAACTTTGCTTGCCACTGTCGTTTGCTACCTATCGTCTACTTGATTGAGCTACCATTTACCTTGTCTAAGTGCTATAGTCCGCAGCATGAGTCAAGCCATATCCTTTAACCTCTCTTTTCTAACTGTTGCACCCTCAGCTCTGCCGCCATTACATAGTTGCCGAAGTCCGTCACACGTCGTCCCTTCAGTCGCTAGAGTCTGTGGCTTGTTCTGTTTAAGTTGGGTTGAAGATTCGAGGTGTTTTGAGGTATTGTCTGGCGGTGTTGCAATCCATTGTCAGTGAATATTAATTTTGGTAATTTATGAGGCTTGGTCTCCGGTGGGTTTTTTTTCAATGTGATGCCGAAAATTTGGGTTAGTTCTCTATTGTTGATTGATGGTTATGTTGATGTTTTTAAGTGAAACCTTGGATTAATTCTTGGTTTGACCTCTGTTTAGGGTAAGTGATTTAAGGTCTATTGAGGTGAAGTGTGTTGTAAATATTATGCTTTCTGGGTAAAAAACTAATTATAGTCATGTTTTAGGTTTTGGATCAGGAAATTCATAAACAAAGAGATAGAAACATTTGAATTTATTTAAAGAGACAAAAACGTTTGAATTTATTCAAGGTATGTAATCTTACTTCTGAAATCTCCATTGAGCTAGACGATATAGACAAGATGAGAGTATCTGATTTTGTTTGTGTAACATTGATAAGCATGATTGTTATATGAATAAAGAAAATTCATGACTTGATGACTGATATGTATATATGTAGGACCCTGAGACATGTACAATAATATATGTTGAGAATATAATTGATGCTATGATAAATGTCGAAAGTGTTCGTTTGCCCTCCAAACACCATTATGTTACAGCTCCATAGACCAATGGGTTCACAATTATACTATAGCTTCATAAGCCACTAGTTCACCATTATATTATAGCTTTGCGGGCTGACAGGTTCACCATTACATTATAGTTTTGGGGACCGGTGGATTCATAACTATATTACAGCTCTGTGGATCGATGGATGCACAACCATATTATAGTTCCGTGGATCGACCAGTTCACCATTATATTACAGCTCCGTGGACCTACGGGTTAACAACCATGTTACAACTTTGTATTAGGACAAGTTAAACCATTCACTAGAGGAGTGTGATTAAAAAATTTTGTGTGTGTCCCACCTACATGTTTGGATTTATTGGACATAAATGGATAGCCTGATCATGCATTACTTACTAAATCTGTTTTCATACTCGTCTTTTATTATGAAACGTTTTTCAGGTAAAGGCAAAGAACATACCAGGTGCTTGGAGAGTAGATCTTTTGAAGGTACCATATGGGAAAAGTGTTAATGGTTCCGCTGAGTATCATGTTTTAATGAAACTTCAAATGTTTGAATGAAAACATTTGAGCTTTGAATTTTAAGTTTAAATCTTTTATGATTTATTTATATATTTATTTTCGGTGATTTAGAGATCCCGAATAAAATAATGTTCTATTATTTAAAAAATTATTATTTTACAATAAAAAGGTTGATAGTTTGTGTTTCAAAATTACATGCATGTTAGTAGTGACACAGTTAGAGATCTTGAGAAGTCAGAACGTTGCTAAATTGATCAGACATATAGTGAAGAAGAAGTCAATCTATTTTGGATAGATTTAGTAGTGTGAACATAAAGGGTACATACACTCATAATATAATGTCTTATAAGTCTAAAAGACAACATCTATAACCATAAAAACATGCTGACAATAATAGAAACAACATATATTAATATCTCATACACTTAAGTATATCAAATATATTAATATAGTCAATCCACTATAGTATATCAAATATGCTCATTGTGGTTGTGTGGGGTGGGATAAAGAAAGAGAAAGACTAATTCCTTGGAAGGGTAGGCAAAATTGGTTTTGGGATGGATTTAAATTTAAGAAATTTAGGAAGTTTTGATTTAGTCACATTTGGTAATTATGGTAATCAAGGAACCATGGGTTTAAACACATTCAATAATTCACGTAATTTTAGGAGCTCAAGTTTTGGGTGATTTGAAAGTTTAGACATATTGGAAAAACCAAATTTAGGAATTCTTATAATTTTAGGAAATTTGGAGAAATCAAGGTTAGGTATTTTTGAAAATTCATACAACTTTTGGAGTTCAGGAACATTAGGCTTTTCCAATGGTGGAAGGTGAGACGGCAGACTCAACCTTCGATCGTGAAGGAAGCTTAAGCTTTGACAAACTGGGTATTTCTGACTTCGTAAGCACTCCAAATACTTAGGTTCAATAGGTAAAATTCCAAAATACTCTGATATTATTGATATACTTTAGGTTTGTCAATTAAGTATATTGATGACATACTCAATATCAAGTATATTAGCGAAGTGATATACCTAAGGTTGAGTAAATATAGATTATAAACTATTGATATAAACTCAAGTAATATATATTGAGGTTGACACATGTAGCAAGATTAATTTCACACTTTGAAAGACACATTTTTAGCCCTAAAAGCTCACTTTACTCTTCTTTACTCACTTTAATCTTTACAGACATGCAGAGAAAGAAGAAATGTTGAAGATGGCGATCGGGAGAGAGCTTCTTTCAGATGAAGAAAGTTGTAGAGATTAATTTTCGAAAGAAAATGAGAAGGAAGAAGAATGAGACCACGATTTTATTTCTTTAGACTTGATTAGAGCTGTTTGAGATTTTTTACTCTATCTTTTTTCCTTTTTTCAGAAATATTAAAAAACCCAATTTTGACCTATCTGAAAGAAAATGGAGTTTCTTGGGAGTGTTGAGTTCTTTATTAACTCAACTAAGAAGGATAGAAGAAATACGAGAATTTCTTCGTAACTTGAAAGGAGGACGAGTCATGTCGAACAACTGATATAAAAAATTTATCCTTCCTACACAAGTGAAAATTGATTTGAGATAGACACGGTAGAACCAATGAATCTATAACGAACGTAGTAAGGTATGGAATTAAATGCAAAGGTGTCAAATAATCTTTGGAAAGAAGCTGAGGAACTTCCTTTTAACGCCTACAAATAGCCCAAATTTCACACGTTAAAAATGTTAGACCAAGAGATTGGTCGAAGCACTGCCGAACTCTCTGCTTGATTCTTCATAATCTTTAACCTCTCGTTCTTGTCTTCAAGGAGTTCTAAGTGAAAGCTCGGTCTTCTTCTCTTATTAGAGGTAGAACTCCATCATTCTACATTGCCTACACAAGTGAAAATTGTCAACAATTGAAGCCAAAGGAAGCAAGAGATTGTAGCCATCGAGTAGACATTTCCATTTCTTGAACTTTCATTCCTTTGTTTTTCATTAAATTTGTATTAACATATTGATACTGCGGCATATTCATTCCTAATATAAACTCTAATCTCCATCAACTCTATTCTATCCATGTGTTCTCTTCTCTCCATGATGAGCAACTAATTTCTTAATGACTTAGGAAGAATAAACTAAAAGTCTCACAAATTTTGAATAAGTTGAAATTCATCTTATTTAATGCATGCCTAATCTATTGCTTATATCCATCTGATCAATTGACTTAAGTAAAAATACTTAACTATTTGAAAGAGCAAGTGGTTGTGGAATTTATTAAACAAGGAAAGAAGTAGTCTCAAAGATAAAGTTAACTTCTTGTCCAATACATCTTAGAGATAAGATTTATGCAGCATAAAACACTGAAAGGTGAGTTTTTTCTTTTTGTAAGTTAAAGACGTCAACGGATACTTGTACATCACTTAGGTGAATATTAATATTAGACGTTAAAGTTAATCTTGATATTTTATAAGTCAGAGACATGAACGGGTGATGTTTTGATTCAAGCTATATAACCATTGGAGCTTTGAAGCTTTGGATCAAAGGCCTTTTGGGTAAATGTTTTAAAGTTTGTTGGATTTGAGTCTTAATCAATGGTTGCAAAAATTTTGAACATTGAGTTTAAGGTTTGAAGCGTGATTTACGCAAGCAAGCATGGAGATTAGCTTGCTAGTTATTGGTTCAAAATTGATGGAAGGGGTTTCTAGACAACGGATTTAGCTCTCTGTGTTATGCTTGGTGCATAATTGATTTTCGACTTAATGTCAATAGATTGAATTATTACAACATTTATATGTATGTATATATATGTTTCGAAACATGTAGTGCACATTGATGGTCTATGTGACAAGTCTGTGTAATGCAAATGTGCATGATACGAGTCCCGGGCTATGGGATATGTACCCCCAATATATGTGATAAGTCTATGTGACTTTGTATCATATCATTGAGTTGTAGTGATATACGTGAACCAATCTGTGTGAGAATACTTCTATGTGAACTCATGCCATAATTCATGGGCTATTTTGCTATTTAACTATTGTGCACTGATGGTCTTTGTGACATGATTGTCTCAACATTTAAGTTTATGCTTTATTTTATTGTGTGAGCACAATATACATGTGTTTGGCTATGTGACACGGTTATATATGGTGGAGACAAGATTGAGACACAATGCTTCTTTATGAGTCGGGAATTGATTAAGACAAGATTTTTCATTGTGATTTTTGTCTTGTCATAGATTTAGTTTTTAAATTTCTATTTTGTTTTAAATCTAATGTTTAAGGGATCCGAGTGAAATAAATTTTTATCTTTTAATATAGAGCTTGTTTTTCCTCTTGTTTTTAACTTCAAATGTAGCTAAAATTATATGCTTTTCTAAACCGTAAATTCGTAGTAACGGTCAAGGGTTGTTAAAAAATTTGGGTCCTTACAAAAAGTATGTTAAAAAATTAGGACTTGAAAAAGTACCGTTCATCCCAAATTTAAATCGAATATTATTCTTAGTATACATAAAACTAAGCTAAAGAAGAAACTAAACTAGAGATTGAGAAATTTAGATGCATCAAGAGCATTTTAGAAGGCTCAAGTTCAAATTTGAGCTAACTAGATATAAATTGAGCAACAAAATCACGAAACAAGGAGTCCATCCCAATATATACAAGGAGAAAGCGTCTCAACCACAAAAATGACTTTAAGAAATTGTTGTAGGAGTTAAAGAGCCAAGAGACTCAAGGTGTCTGCGTCGAGATATTGTTTATAGCATCTCTCGACGGTCTTGTGTTTGACATATTTAGACGCATACTTAAATTGTTTTAATATTTTATGAAATTAGGGTAGCATTGAGATGTTGTCACTAGCATCTTCCTTTATCTCCAAATTTATGACATGGATTAGGGAATCTTTAGTATGATTTCTTGATAGCTTTATGATTTGTTTTACCATCTCTTTTCATATTTCATACTTTATAGAATTTCATCCATACGTGTCTAGTTAGATTTCATGTTTTTTATTCTAGTACTGGTAGTCCAATTATAAGGCGGTGAGCATTTAAGTTTCAGTTGTCTAACCAAACATTCTTTCTTTCATTTTATATAAGCTTTCATTGATCATTAAATTGACATCTCAGTTGAATTGATTGTTTATATATACAAATTTCGAGATATATCGTCTTTAGTGGAAAAAGATCAGTTGGCTTGTATGTGTATTTTTATGGCTTCATGTCTACATAGCTTGTACGATAGAACTTAGGATAAAAGAAAAAAACTTGATTCGTTGTATCTCTCTCTCATAATTAGTCTTGTCGTAGTATTTCTATCGTTTTTCTAATTTGTTACAAGGTTAATATGGAACATATTCCTGTGAAAGAATTAGTTGTAATGCTAGCTTTGTTATTATAAATTGACATAGGGGTGTTAAACTTATTCATGATTTTCTGAATTAGTAGACTAAGTATTTAGTAATAATAATTGATTTTATTCGGTAAGCTAATTATCAGAATTGTAATTCAACGAGACCACCTTAAATTAGGAGCCCCTTAGTAAAATTTGATTATTTTTCTATATTTTTCTTTAATTTATTTTTTTGAATTATTCTCACAATCAAAACACTCCCTATTTTATCACATTGACCTTCTAGAAATTCGACATAGTATCACTTTTTCTGCACGTTAGAGTGGTAAACTTAGTTTTATTTTCACTAGTATGACAATATGACGAAGTGATATCAATATTTTAATCCTTGTTTCAAATCATATTTAAAAATATCATTAATCCTTGAATAGAGGAAATAATTTCTTCGCAAAGATAATTAAAGAATAAAATAATTGTAGTAAGAGTCCGACATATATCTTATGATAACTAATCGATTACATATATCCTTTTAAATGCCTTGAGTTTGATCTTTTAGCTGAATTTATCAGACATAGTGATGAAGAAGTTAATCTATTTCTGTTAGATTTAGCAGTGTGAACATAAATGGTAAAATAGTTATACATTCATAATATAATGTTTTATGTCTAAAGGACAACATCCTATAACCATAAAAACACAAAGACAAGAATAGAAACAACGTATATCAATATCTCATACACTTACTAGAAATTATAATTATTAAAATTGAAAATAAAAGACGATAGATATCGTATATAAATATATGTTTAACTCCACTATAGTATATCAAATATGCTCGTTGTGGTTGTGTGGGTTGGGATAAAGGAAAAGAAAGACTAATTCCTTTAAGGCAAAATTGGTTTTTGGATATTGGATTTCAATTTAGGAAACTTAGGAAGTTCTGACTTTGAAAGCACTCCATCTACCTTAGATAAAAAAATCAAAGCTTGTCAACATAAAAGTACTAAGTATTAGAGGAAATGCAGAGGTTGAAAATCGATGAGTAGCCATTGGATTCGAAATCAACCAGATAAAATAAATTTGTACAAGATTATAAATTATCTATCGTGAAATGGAGTTGACTTGATTATGTAAGTCGTGATGGTCTCAATTTATAGCATGTAGAACAATTTATAGGTAAAAGGGAATAGTGGAAGAGAGCATATATCGATTGTCAGAGAAGAAATGATTGGTAGAAAAAGTGTTGATTCAAATTTCCAACCTAATGAATATGACTATTCAAAGTTAATTGTAACAAAAGTTAAGCTCCAACCTGTACATGCATATTTTGCTATATATTGCAAGACACCATCTTATATCTTTATTCTCTAATAAGCTTTAATAATTTATTCTTTTATATGGAGATAAAAATTAACAATTTCTTGTGTGATAGTTCATATATACTTTATTTTCTCAATAAAATAATAAATTAGAATAGTTTATTTATGATTGTTAATCATTCAAGATGAGTAAAAAATATTAATTTTAAGTAATTCCCAAATAAAGAAAAAGGGAATTAAATCTTGTATGTAACTTATCCTCAAATAGTTTCAAATGATAGTTTTCATGCGTAGCTGGAAAAAAAATCGAAATTAGCAAAATATTCTATACTATTGATATACTTTAAGTTGGTCAGCTAAGCATATTGAACGAAGTAATATACTTGACACTGAATAAATATGAATCATATATAATTGATATACTTCATTTTAAGTATAACATAACAAGCCAATCAAGTGATACAAGTTGAGGTTGACACATGTAGCAAGATTACTTTCACACCTTGATAGACACGTTTTTAGCACTAAAACCTTATTTTACTCTTCTTTACTCATTTCATTCTTTTCAGACATGCAGAGGTAGAAGAAATGTGGAAGGTGGTGATTGGGAGAAAGCTTCTTTAGGATGAAGAAAGTCGTAGAAATTAATTTTTAGAAGGAAGGAGAATGAGACATAAATTTTATTTCTTTAGACTTGATTGAGCCGTTTGAGTTTTTTTATTCTTTCTTTTTCCCCTTTTCAGCAATATTAAATAATCAAATTTCAATTTATCTGGCATCATTTCGAAGATAGAATTTTTTTATGAGCGTTTAATTCGTTATCAACTCAAGTATGAAGGGGCCGAAGAAATACGAGAATTTCTTCGTATATTGAAAGGAGGATGAGTAACATTGAGCAACTGATGTTAAAAATTTGTCCTTTGTGGAGGGACCCATATGACAAATTTACGGCTTTCTTTACTACTTTCTTGCTTAGCTTATTTTTTTTCTTTTGTAGGAACGTACCGTAAAAGAAAAAGAATATCAATTTTCGCGGCGAGCCCTATCATCACACCTCAAAGACCTTGCACGAAAACGATTACAGGGGAGGTTTTCTATTCCTTTATTTTTAATTTAATTATTATTAAGCTTTCAGGACAACGTATCATTTCAGGTTGAGAGTGGTTTATTTGCATGTTTGACAAGTTCTTGAGCACCTGAGCTTGGACTTTGTGGTTGAGTAGATTGATATGTTGATTGTTCAACATGTAATGTGATGATGACTTTTTGTGATAAGCTTTAGATAACTTGTATTTACATTATTTAAAATTTATAACAATGTATGCATGATTTTGGGCCAATATTAAACTTTTTCTTGATTCTCTTGCATTTTTTAGCACATAGCCACTTTATTTATGTCCTTCAATGCTTACGATTGGGTTATTTGGTAATTAGGCTTGTTGTCACTCCGGAAGACCCCACTAGTTAGGGAGTCATCTTGCTTGATAGTTTATAATATTAGACTTAGGGAAAAGAAAGGAAATATCTGCCGCTAAGAAATATTTGAGCTCAAAAACAAAGAAGGCTAAAGTGTGAAAAAAATTGTTGATGAAAAATATAAATATGTAATGTATATGCGTTTTGGGGTAAAAGAGTTGTCTTTACTGTGATCAGTTAGAACACCCATGCGAAAAGATTGGGTATGGTTCTGTACAATGAATGTGTGAAAGCTAGTACCCTTTGGTAAAAGGGAATGCAAGATTTGTAGGTGTGCTTTTAGCCAGCTTAGTCAAAATTTGATTGATTTTAGACTGCTTAATAATTGGTACTTGAGCCATAGTAGGGAAAATACAAGCTTTGAGTTGAATAAAACCTTTCCGGACTGGTAAAGATCTACATAAAATTTCATAAGCGCGCGCACGCGTAAAGGATAAAGATTTAGTCTTAAATTCCTAATTGATTGAAAGCATTTGGATGATTCCATATTTGTGAATATTGTCAATATTTTTAGCTTTGAGATTAGAGTCAGTCACTTCACCACATGATTAAATTAATAAAATATCAAATTCACCAATAAATTAATTTTATATTTAAATCATAATTTAAATATTAATTGATTTTCCAATTTCGTTTAATTTCGATTAAAATAAACGTTTTTAATTGTATCATATACAATAAATCTAGAACCCTAAATATGACTTTTAACATTTCAAATTCATAACCTTAATTTCATACATCAATATTTAATTTTTTATTCCAATTTAATGAGCTAGTAGAGGGACTTAATGGACCTACAGATCATGAGCTCCAATGATTTGTACTTAATTCGTTTAAAACTCTTTATCAAATTAATTACTATTCGTTAACTATCAAGACACACCACTATAGCTCGATAGTTGCACTCTTCTCATTGTAGATATATTTCTATCCATATAAGCCATAGTCAGTAAGTTGATCATTCACAGATTGTTCGTAGTTACAAGGTCAAAATTCCCGTTTTACCGCTGTAAATACATCTTGTTCTTTAAGTTCCCACTGACCCTCCAATGAACAATTTGATTCATAATACTACTTATGAATCATATCCTTTTCTACCATGAGAAGGCGAGGCCCCAATTGTTCAAGACCTAGAATCAGCACTTAAGAAAACAACCTATCTGCTAACCTTAAAATGGGTAGGAGTGAATTCCATCTTACAGGGCTATGTCCCTAGCTATCCATCCAGTCTTATCCCCAAAATTGATGGCTTATTGAGTAGTGCTATTGGACTACTCTCACCCATGCAGATCAAAGGATAATCCCGAATAAACAAGCGTTCATACCTAGCTTAGGATTAAGATCGAGTTATCCTAGGTTACTTAAGTATGAAATACTCAGTTTTAATAGTAAACGGTCGTTATAAAGAAAAGTAACTATTTCGTGGTCCAGCCTATATGAAAATTCATTGCATAAGATGCTCCCACTCACATGTCTCTACATGAATGATCTGTGGATCACGTCATTTGTATTACCTATACAAAATGTTTCGTATCTAATAGGGTTACCAGGATGACATACCCAATTGCATCCATATACTTATAGACCATTTAGGCTATATACTATTAACTTGATCATGCTTATGTCACCACATAAAGATAAAGTGTTCATACTGTAGTCATGGATATGTTTATTAGATTTTTCATAATAGAATGCAAAATCAACAACTTTATTGAATAAGATACTCAATAATATTTTATTAATAAATAGAATGTTTAATATAGAATTTACAAACTGCGAGTTCTTTTTAAATTACCATGGATGGATTACCTTTCACATAGGGTAAACATGACCTTAATTTAATCATTTTGTGGTTAATTTACGATATAATGAGAGTTTTGGGAAAGTGAGTGTGTCGAGAGACTGAAGTGTTATTGGGCTTTAACTTAGTCAAAGCTAAGGTTTGACCAATGTAATTTATTTTTTTTAAAAAAATAAGGTAGAACTTTTTTAGGAAATTTTTTACAGATAAAAAAAATGTCAAACTATTTACAGAAAAATTAAAAAAAAAACACCGATAGACATTGGTAAACTTCTATCAACATCCATCGGTGATAGACTTCTATCAGTTTTTATAAGTGATAGATTTCTATTAGTGTCAAACAAGACTTCTATCAGTTTTTATCAGTGATGGATTCTTATTAGTTTCTATCATTGATAGACATTGTTAAACTTCTAAATGCCTCTATCGGTCTCTGTCAGAAAAGATCAAAATTTTGCTATTTTGTGTAAATTGTTTCCCTTATTTTTCTATTTTTGAAAATCTCCCATTTTCTTATGTGTAGTTGCAACTCCTCCCCTTCCCACATATTCTTCTTCTTCTTTGCGTAAGCTATCAACGCCACACACCATTAGCCTCCAGCCGCTGGCCCTCGACCGTCGGTCTCTACCATTAGTTGTTGTCGTTGGCAATGCGACCACTATCAAATCAACGTTTGCCAACGATGATCTCTCTCTAAGTTGTTCAAGCTTCTGATATCCAAACACCGATGCCACTTTTTGTGCCGCAACTCACCGCTGCCACCTTAGCTTACTGCCAATCCTGGATGTCACTGATTTGATGATTCGTGGTGAGTAAAACATAATATTTTTTAGTTTGTGTTAAATGAGTTTTTGTGTGATTTTAAGGTTGGATTCATAACTAATCAGAGGTTAAAGCTACTATCTTACGGGTTTGAGGTTAGTTTTGGGTGTCGTTTGTGGGTGTGTTAGTGTAAATTTTATTGGTTTTTCGAAGAAGATGTTCCTCTAACAAATTTGGTGTCTGTGTGCATGGATTCATTGATGCAAAGAAAGAAGTTGATGTTCTTCCTCCTTCGACAAAAAGTAGGTGTTCGGGAGGCTATTAATTTGTTGAAATAAAAGAGAAAGAGAAGGTGAATACTTCGTCATTGATTAACCTTGTTAGGTTTGGAGTTGAAGTTTTTCCCGAGAAAGAAAAATCCTTACCTTGTTATTCATCTAGCCACATGCATGAGATTATTTCCTTACCAGGGAACCCTAAAGATACCGTTGATTCGTATGTTGATGTTAAAACTTAAATTAGGGTTTCTAAGAGTAGGATTGTTGTTGATAATAATCATGTTTCTAGTTCTTGCAATGCTAAATCTAGTTTACCTGAATCTAGTGTGCTTGTTGAAGAAAATGTTGTTGTTCCTTGTACTTTTGAGATAGAAAAAGAGTGTTTGCATGTATATGAGGAGAATGCTTTACACGATCTTATTGATAAAGCGATTTTTGAAACGATAGCTTCTATATCCATACTGCATATAATTAATGCTTCTGAGAATCTTGTTGAGAATATTGAACTTGATGTTTCTCATGAAATCGTACAACCTATTGAGGAGGGTGTTAATGCTCCTCTTGAGGTGGTTGCATTGATTAACCAAGGAAATGTGAATGATGATATGGTTGATGACCCAATGACTTTTGAAAATGTTGATTGTTTGAAAGATGTTGTCCGGTCTAATGTTGTCCACGAATCTAGTGATTTGAATGCTAAGAAAAACGTGACTGTTAATAGTATTGATGGTGCATCCTTTGAGATATCCGAGTCTGTGTAACGACTCGAGTTTAGGAGGGGTACATGAATGAATCGAGACTACATCCAAATGAGAGAGATCCTAAGGACATGAAAGTATGGTTGAGAAAGGGTTAAAAGAATTGAAGTCCATTGTTATATACTAAGAAAATGCACCTTCCTTGTCGGTGGCTCAATCATAGGAACTCCAAAGTTAAGTGTGCTTAACTTGGAGCAATCCTATGTTAGGTGACCTCTTGGAAATTTTCCTAGGATGCATATGAGTGAGGATAAAGCACGTTGAAAGAACTAGTTCCTAGGAAAATTTTCAAGAGGTCACCCAACATGGGATTGCTTCCAAGCTAATCATGTTTAACTTTGGAGTTCCTATGATTGAGCCCCGACAAGGAAGGTGTAGCTTCTTCGTATAGGTATGGAATTAAATTAAATTACCTTTCAAGCTCCCATAAACCGCTTTTCCTCGCTGAATCTTGACTTGAACTCTTCTGGACCAGCACTAGAATTGACCTACTATCCTTTGGACTCAGAACCGGGTTGTGGGACCTGATGGATGAAGAAAATCGAGAGAGAGAAAGAGATGGAAAAGAAATGGAATTTCTTTTGGTTTGGGTTTTTCTCTTTTTTTTTTTTTATAGCCCAATTTAGGAAAAAAAATTTGAAAAAAATGGCCAAAAAACTTCAATCCAAATTCAAAAGCCCATTTTATAGAAAAAACCATGCAACATTTGCATGAAACAAATCCATAAAAACCCAACTCCTAGAATCCACTATCTAAGTGGGCTTAATATCTCTACTATAAACCAACACCTAGCCCACTATTTTGTTAGTGGAATTATCCAACAAAAGTTTGGATTTTCCCACTAACTTTAGTCAAAGGGCAAATAGTCATTTGGTCAAAGTCAAACTTTGACCAAAAGTCAACATTTTGGCTTTTTATGATTTTTTCGTGTTGACTAATTTTGACCTCCCGAGCATGAATCCACATTTATTTTATCAAAATTCAAATCACATTTGAAAAAAAGGTCGGTCAAAGTTTGACTTTTAAAAGCCAAAAGTCAACTCTTTGACTTTTTACATATTTGACCATTTCCATTATTTCCAAGCTTCTGAATATGAACGTATTCATATTCTTGATATTTAAATCACATTTAAATATTAAAGCTATATCTCTAAACTGAAAAACCGATCACTATATCACATATACTTCGAATTCTTCTATCACACTAGTCTAACTTTATTCCATATGAGCTAGTAGGGGAACCTAATGAACTTATAGATCATAGGCTCCAATGATCTGAGATTAGCTGGCTAAAACTCTTTTAGACGGAGCTAATCAACATTTGTTAACTAACGGGTCATTCCACTATAGTTCCGCAGTTGCACTCCTCTTATTATATATATATATATATATATATTTGTGTCCATATGATATAACCATGATTAGTAAACTAATCCTTCACAGGTTATTCGTAATCTCAGTTGGGTCATAAAAATCGTTTTACCCTCGAGACTACATCTTGTTCCTTAAGTTCCACTGATACTCTAATGAACAATTGGTTTGAGGTCCAACCTATAAACCGAATCCCTCTCGGGCCAAGGAGAGGGTAGGGCTCCTTGTTCAAAATCTGGATTCAGTAATAAAGGGAACAACCTATCTACTATCCCTATAATGGGTAGGAGTGATTTCCGTCTTGTACCCTATATTTCCAACTATCTACCTGATCTTACCCCTGAAATGGGAGGCTTATTAGGCTAGGATGATAAGCTACCCTCACCTATGCAGATCTAAGGATAATTCCGAGTGAACAGGAGTTCATAGTTAGCTCAGGATTAAGATTAAGTTACCTAGGCCATCAATTAATGAAATAGTCAGTTTTATACATAAAACGACATTTAGAACATAAAAAGTGACTATTTCATAGTTCAGTCTCATGCAAACTCATTGCATATGATGCCCTTACTCACATATCTCTATATGAACAATTTAAGATCATATCGTTTGTACTAACTACAAAGTGGGCCGTATCCATAGTGTCCCCAGAATAAGGCGCCCAACCTTATTCATATACTATAGATCATTTTGGCTATATATTTTAACTTGATCCACATTTATGTCACTACATAAAGTTCAAACTACATTAAATAGCCTCAGGACATTAGTTTATTGGATTCAAGATTACAATTTCAATAACAACTTTATCGAAAAAGAAAATAGAATATGTTTATTAATTTACAAACTACGAGTTTTAGGACATAAAATCTAACAACTAGAGCCTCAATTAATTCCAAAGGAAATAAAGTTGGTCCTTCTAGACCAGCTACATCAAATGTATCATTTGTTCCATTCGATGGTGTTTCTTTTCACTAAGGTATGGGCTAGTATATGGAAATTTGTGGTTAAAAGGAACATTGTGGATTAAAAGGAACTATCAAATAAAACTCAAAACTGCTTCGACCTTGTGAATTTGATTCTTCAAGCTCAACATAATATATTGTTTTAAATTTGGGACCATTATACCATTAAATTATGAGAGAGTTTATTGTCAATCTTTCTCTAGAGTTTGACAATCCTAATGACCCGATTGACAATCCTAATGACCCTAATTTTCATACAGTTCATTTGCGAAGGCATCAATTCATCTTTAATGTAAATCTCATTAACAAATATCTCAACAGAACTGTTCCGGTTGATGTTTCTAAAAAGCGACCATCGGTGAGAGAGTTGACATTTGAATTGATCAGTTGGGCAAGGTCATCTTGGCCTAAGAAGCGTCAATTGTCCACTGCCATTTTGAGTACTTACTATGATGTGCTTGGATTGGGATCTTCGACTGGTATCCTTCCTTTCACAAATCAGGTCTTTTTGTTTCTCTCGCTATATTGTTGTATCAGAGTGGGACTAGGGCTCGTTTCAACCATGAAAATTTTGTACATAATCAGATCAAACGCCACATTGGATCTCAAGCCTTCAAATTACCTCTCTTCTATCCTCGTTTAATTTGTGGAGTTTTGCTTGCTCAAAAACCATATTTGATCAGTGCTAGGGAACCTATTGGTCTTACTCCTGCTCTCATTTCAATTCATCCCAAACTTTACAAAATTATCATGTGCTAGATCTAGTTGCTTCTTCCATTATGTTGATGGTCTTAGTCAAGCCTTGGTTGAATCTCCTTTTGGAAATCAAGTTTTGCATCATATTTCAAATGAATCCAATGATATTGATGCTCAAATTTAGAGGCTTCATGAGTGAAAAACGACTGTGGAAGGGATGTTATAGACGATGCGTGTAACATTGGCCAAGTTTGTTGAGGCGTCTTTCTCTCAACCACAAAACTATTTTTTTAAAGAAAGAAATAGGGACATTTTGTGGTGATGGTGTTGTGTTGGAGATTAGAGGAAAACTGCTTGTCTAAGTTTGTTTTGTTTTAGTTCTTGATTTTAGATGAATCCAGTGTTGGTTTTTTTTTTTTTTTTTTTTTTTTTTTTTTTTGGTTGCCCGAATGACTTTATTTCTATTTTTTATGTTGTAAAGACATTTACATCTTCAGTTGTTACTGATAATGTCTCAACTTTATTTTTTACATTCATTATTTTGATGGCTGGTTCTTTCATATTCTACCTTAAAAAAATATCGAGCAAGGGGAGTTTGTTGGAGGTTTGCTAATCGTCTCTATATTTTCTAAGACTGGTGGTTTTTGTTCTTTTAGAAAATGATGTTTTAACATTTGCCTCAACATGTTTGTTTACTACAAATTTTGTTATTTTTCTAATCTGGAATTTATATGCAGAATATTATTTTATTTTTTAAATTATGAAAATCTATAGAAATATATTGATGTATATTTTTCTTTTTATAGTGCATCTTATCTTTTAAAAAAAGGAAAACATTTTATGGACATTCTTTTTTAATTGGCCTCCGTCTTTTTAAAGAAAATTCTAATCTTCTTTTTTGCAAACAAGAGCGTAGCTCAACTAGCATAATGTTCATACTATCAACCTCATGCTTTCAGTTTTGATTGCCTCATCCCACATTTTATTTACAATACCTCCTAAAAAAAAAAATCTAATCTTCTTCCAGGGTTGCCACATTTGTTGATTATCAGAAGAGTGTAATTATTTGTGATTAAATATTGCATCATTCTGATTTGTCTTGGGAATAGATTTGTTCTTGACGGTCGTTTTCTGCATCGTGGGTTTTGTCAATCTTTGCCCACTTTATTTCTCTGTGCATATCCTTTCTATAAATAATTCAAATAACTTGAAGATAATACTTGTCTTGGGGGGGGGGGGGGAATAAGGCATAGCTAAAGAGAATGGATTCTCGGTCTTAGGGGGAGCCTAATACTTCATACTCGAGATGGATTTCTCCACTTTAGAAAGGACCTAAGATTCATCAGTGAGTTCACTAAGTTGCAAGGAAGATAATTAAATGGAGAACAGTCTCACACATTATCGAAAGTTGAAGTATTCAATACTAATATTATCACACTTAAGGGAGCCTATTTCAATTGAGAGGGAGTCTCACAACTAGGGGGAATCTAGGTGACTCATGAGTTGAGCTTTACGTGAGTTACCTTTTAAAAAATGGATGAGTTTGTGCTTTTGCCCACGGTCATTTATCTATACTATAAATTTTAATAAATAAAAAACAATTAAATTTTCAATTTATCAAAGTAACTTTTCATTGATATATTGTTTTATCGAGATCAAATTTAAATTGCGATGTGATTTTCTTGTTCCCAAATGGCCTTCTTCAATTCTTGGAGGTTTATGCTCTACTCCGAGTCAAGACCAGCCCGATTTTGATTTGCACACATAGGATAAATGCCTCAATAGCATGTAGTAGTCGGAGTATTACAAATAATCACGTTGTAATTGTTTAACTTTTTAATATTAGTAGATTATCTTTCTTAGGCACACTGCCCCATAGATGTAGGTGGTTTATCACCGAACTGAGTCAAAATTTTTGTGTGCTTTTACTTATTTTCTTGTTGTTGGTATTTTATTGTTACAGTACATGTCAATGCTTCAATTTAATATTCGTATTTCGAGTGACAAGTCATCCTATCGCACTTTTCATTTATTGTAGTAGTTAAAGAGCCAAGAGACCCAAGGTGACTACGTCAAAATGTTGCTTATAGAATCTCTTGACAATCCTGAGTTTGACGAATTTAGACCCACACTTTGATTGTTTTAGTATTTTATGAAATTAGGATAGCATTGAAATGTTGTCACTAGCATGTTGGAACTAATGTAGGTTTTTCTTTATACATATAGCATTGGGATGCTTTCATCTGTGTGCTCGCATGTTTGACAAGTCAAATTGGATAGCCCATGCTGCTGCCAGCTCCTGATACCAGCTAACGTCTACGATTGATTCCATCTAGTCGCAGCAGCACACCTCTGCGGGAGCCACGAAGTCGCTACCGTTACTGGCCAACCGCCCCGCGTTCTAGATTTGCTCAATCGTGATGCCGGAGCCGTGAGTCACTCATTCAGTGTCTTATTCTCTCTTTTATCTCTCAATTGCGTCGCCAAGCCGTTTCTGCATTTGTTGTGCAGATCCAGTCGGATTGTTCATTGCTGTTAAGGATATTAAGGATGTCAACACATAAAGTCTTACCTATCTATCAAAAGAATAGGACTTACTAAAGGAATAGATTGATCACAACCAAATCTCTAACCATTTGTATTTGTTGAGTTATTTTTGCATTCCCAAATTAAAGATTCCATATTGTATAAATACCTTACCTATGTACATTTCAAATACAAGAAATCATAAAGGAAAACTTGGCTTGCCACTGTCGTTTGCTACCTATAGTCTACTTGATTGAGCTATCATTTACCTTGTCTAAATGCTACCGTCCGTAGCGTAAGTCAACCCATATCCTTCTACTTCTCTTTTTTAACTTGGTATCAGAGCACATAATGATCAACGTCAATCAAGGAAATCTGGGATCCACACTCGGCACAGCCAACTTTAGCGGCCCACCTTTGAACCAACTCCTCAATCAGATAACCTTCATTAAACTTGATCACAACAATTTCCTCCTATGGAAAAACATAGCGCTTCCAATCCTTCGGAGTTATCGACTCGAAGGACACCTAACTAGACAAAAATTTTGTCCTCCAATGTTTCTGCAACATGTAGTCGGTGAAAGCATACTGACTGGATCGACTGGAGCAGAAGCTGCTCCGCACAGCACAGAAGAAAGTTCCGACAGTAGTGCTTCAAGCTTATCGACAGCACTTGAGGTAAATCCTCAATATGAAGCATGGATGGATATAGATCAACTTCTCCTCGGCTGGCTATATAACTCCATGACACCAAAGGTTGCCATTCAAGTGATGAGATGTGAATGTGTAAAGGATCTATGGACCAGAATTCAACAACTCTTTGGTGTTTAGTCTAGGGCTGAAGAAGGTTATCTGTGACATGTGTTTCAAACAAACAGTAAAGGTAATTTGAAAATGGAAGAGTACCTTCGAACTATGAAAATGAATGCTGATAATCTCGAGCAAGTTGGTAGTCCCATGCCACCAAGAGCTCTTGTTTCACAGGTACTACTTTGATTTGATGAAGAATACAATACCATCGTGGCCACGATCTAAATAAGAGCGTCATGGCTTGATATTCAGTTAGAACTTCTCCTGTATGAAAGAATATTGGAACATCAGAAAAACAAAAAGACGACAGTAGGTTTCAACCAAGTCAGTAATGCATCAGTGAATATGATAAACACTAGACATGTCAACCAAAAGGACAAGTCCAATAGCAGCAATCAGTCTACTGGGGGAGGATAACGAGGTGGTGGTGGCCATGGCAGAGGTTGAGGCAGGGGAAGAAACAACAACAAACCTGTGTGTCAAGTCTGTGGGAAAGGGGGACACATAGCGTTCTACTGCTTCAACAAGTAAAATAGAGATTTTGTTCCCAATTTTCCCAAAAAAAGGGGCAACCTTTCCCCAACAATCAAACCAAAAACACACAACCTCACCCAACAGCCCTAGCCACTGCTTATGGGAGTAACCCTTTTCTGATAAGACAAGAAAACATAACTGATACAAATTGGTATGCTGACAGTGGTGCCTCCAATCATGTTACCTCAGACTTCAACAATCTTGGCAATTCGACTGAATACTCAGGTACTGAAGTAGTCACTATAGCTAATGGTAATACTCTAGAAATTTCTCATGTTGGAACTGTATGTCTATTTAGTGATGCCTGTAATTTGAAATTGAATGATATGTTATGTGTGCCTGCCATAGCAAAAAATTTGGTCAGTATATTTAAGCTAACAAAAGACAATAACGTGTTTATTGAATTTCACACGGATTATGGTCTTGTTAAGGACAAGTGTATGAGACAAACGATAAGGAAGGGAATGCTTAAAGATGGACTGTATCAGTTAGAGGGTGCAGAAATCAACTCGAAGTCAGTAGGAAACGAAGTACCATCGCAACAATGCACAAGAATAAAGATCTGTTTGCTCTTAGCATATCTTCGAAGCATAGGGTGTCTAAGATTACATGGCATAGAAGGCTTGGACATCCTTCGTAAAAAACACTAGAGTTTATTATCAAAAGCTGCAATCTTCCTATGTTATCTAATGAAAAGTTTAACTTTTGTGATTCTTGTAGCTATGGAAAATCGTATTTTTTAGCCTTTCCTAACTCTAACTCAAGAGCATCTGTAACATTTGAACTTATACACACTAATTTGTGGGGTCTAGCTCCTCTCTTGTCAACATATGGGTACAAATATTATGCTATCTTTGTTGATGATCACAGCAGGTACACATGGATCTATTCTCTCAGTTTAAAAAGTGACACACTGGCAGCTTTTCAACACTTTCTCACCATGGTACAAACTCAGTTCAATATACTGATCAAGTTCCTGCAGTCGGATAATGGTGGAGAATTTGTCAATATACACAAAGTCTATCATCAGCATGGCATTGCTTTCAGATACACCTGTCCATATACGTCAGCACAAAATGGAAGGGCTGAGAGGAAGCACAAACACATAGTTGAGACAGGGCTAACCCTACTAGTACAAGCACATTTTCTCTTACATCATTGGTGGGATACATTCTTATACTAAACTATGCTGATTAATGGCCTTCCTACCCCTATTCTAAATAGACAGTCTCCAATGGAAGTGATGTTAAAAAAGAAGCTTAGGTTCGAGGAGCTTGGAATATTTGGGTGTGCATGTTTCCTCTCCTTGAGACCGTACAATTCACATAAGTTAAGCTATCGTACAGAGAAGTGCATCTATCTCGGTCCGGCTGTGAATCACAAAGGCTACAAATGCCTCAACCCCAGTGGCGGACTATTCATCTCTCAGCATGTTGCGTTTGATGAAACGAACTTTCCTTGTCAGGTGTCTCCTTCAACTTGCAGACCAGCCAAGTAAGCAATTGTCGTCCACCCGGTTTCCTAGCCGCCCCTCAATCAGGTCACACCGCACAGTGATTCCACGCCCTCTACGTCCACAACCTCACTCTCACCAACTGTCAGAACAACCCACACCCAATCACCAGCTAATACCTCTACAGACAGCCCAGCCTTCCCACATCCTTCCTTTGATCGTCTACCCACCAGTTGCTTACCCAGCGAGCGTTCACCCAACGATCGTTCACCTACCAATAATTTATCCAATGATCATTTACCTACCACCCACTTACCCACCGATTGTATACCCACTAATCGTGTACCCTCCGATTGTTTCCACCTGACTCACCATCACCTATCACCCAACCCACCGATAGTTCACCTTCATCGTCCTCTGCCCAGTCTTCACCCGATACTGTCCCAAACCCTTTGCCCGTGTCTACTCATCCCATGATTACTCGAGGAAAGGCAGGCATCTTCAAACCCAAAATACTATCCTCCCAAACCTAAAAAGACTGGTCCCTAACTGAACCTACCCAAGTCAGTGATGCGCTCAAAACCACACAGTGGAACAAAGCAATGAGTGGTGAATTTCAAGCATTAGTGAACAATCAGATCTGGACTTTGGTTCCTCCATCATCGTTAATGAATGTTGTTGGCAATAAATGGGTAATCAGAATCAAACGGAGTTTTAAGGGCTCCATTCTACGCTACAAAGCACGCCTCGTAGAAAAAGGCTTCCATCAAAACCCGGACATCGATTTCTTTGAGACGTTTAGTTCATTGGTCAAGGCATCTACCATCCGAATCGTCATTAGCCTTGCAGTATCCAAAGGGTGGCAGCTGAGACAGTTAGATTTCAATAACGCCTTCCTTAATGGAGTCCTCGATGAAGAAGTTTACATGTGCCAACCACAGGGATTTGTTGATTCTTAACTACTAAATCGTGCCTGTCGCTTACACAAGGCCATATATGGCCACAAAAAGTGCCAAGGGCCTGGAACAACACACTAAAAACAACACTATGTAGTTGGGGCTTTTAGAATGCTAAGTCTGATACATCTCTCTTCATATATCGGAGCACTTTTGCCTTGATACTCTTATTAGTATATGTTGATGATGTAATTATCACCAGAAATGATCAGCAGGTAATTAACAAGCTTGTAATAGCCTTGGACTCCAAGTTTGCTCTAATAGATCTTGGCAAACTCCATTACTTCCTTGGAGTCGAACTGCACAATGTCCTCAATGGAGTTCTACTGAATCAGGAAAAGTATGTCAAGGACCTACTTCACCGCCTTGACCTTAGAGATCTAAAACTGGCACCCTCTCCAAGGTTCTAAACAAGCAATTCTCTATCTCCGATGGCACTCCTCTTGAAAATCCCTATATCTATCGGAGCACGATTGGCACCCTACAGTACTTAACCACCACGAGACCTGACATTACATATGGAGTTAATCATCTAAGCCAGTACTTAAAGCAACCCACGGACATTCACTGGCAAGCGGTGAAGAGAGTTCTAAGATATGTCCGTAGCACTCGACACTTTGGCTTCTATATTCAACATGGGTCCGACCTCTCTGTTTCGTCCTTCTCCAATGCCGATTGGGCAGCCAACATAGACGATCGAAAATTAGTTACTTCTTATTGCATCTTCCTTGGAGGTAATCTTGTCTCCTGGTCCTTCAATAAACAATCCGTTGTCGCCCAGTTCAGCACAAAGTCTGAATATAGAGCGCTCGCTCATGCCTCTGCAAAAATCATCTTGGTGCAACAACTACTGTCTGAGATTGGTGTGAAACATAAGTCGGCTCCAGTTCTATGGTGTGACAACCTCAGCGTCGGTGCTCTAGCTGTCAATCCAGTGTTTCATGTGCCGACCAAGCACATTGAGATCGACATTCACTTCATTTGTGGTCAAGTCCTCCATGGTCAGCTTGATGTTCGTTATGTCCCATCCTCCAACCAAATCCGTAACTGTCTCACCAAGTCCTTAACACACTCATAGTTCTTCCACCTTCGATCCAAACTTGGTGTAGTAGAACTACCCTCTCGTTTGAGGGGGGATGTTAAGGATATTAAGGATGCCAACACATAAAGTCTTACCTATCTACCAAAAGAATAGGACTTACCAAAGGAATAGGTTGGTCACAACGAAATCTCTAACCATTTGTATTTGTTGAGTTATTTTGCATTCCCAAATTAGGGATTCCATATTGTATAAATACCTCACCTATGTACATTTCAAATATAAGAAATAATAAAGGAAAACTTGGCTTGCCACTGTCGTTTGCTAACTATCGTCTACTTGATTGAGCTATCATTTACCTTATCTAAGTGCTATCGTCCACAGCGTGAGTCAAGCCATATCCTTCAACCTCTATTTTCTAACTGTTGCACCACTCAGCTCTCCCGACATTACCTAGTTGCCGAAGTCCGTCACGCATCGTCGCTTCAGTCCCTGGAGTCTACAGCTTGTTCTGTTTGAGTTGGGTTGAAGATTCGAGGTGTTTTGAGGCATTGTCTGGCAGTGTTGCAATCAATTGTTAGTGAATATTCATTTTGGTAATTTATGAGGCTTGGTCCTTTGGGGTTTTTTTCAATGTGATGCCGAAAATTCGGGTTAATTCTCTATTGTTGATTGATGGTTAGGTGGATGTTTTTGAGTGAAACCTTGGATTAATTATTGGTTTGACCTCTGTTTAGGATAAGTGATTTAAGGTGTATTGAGGTGAAGTGTGTTGTGACTATTATGCTTTCTGGATAAAAAACTAATTATAGGTTATGTTTTAGGTTTTGGATCAAAAAATTCATAAGCAAAAAGATAGAAACATTTGAATTTATTTAAAGAGACAAAAACGTTTGAATTTATTCAAGGTATGTAATCTTACTTCTGAAATCGCCATTGAGCTAGACGATATAGACAAGATGAGAGTATCTGATTTTGTTTGTGTAACATTGATAAGCATGATTGTTATATGAATAAAGAAATTTCATGACTTGATGACTGATATGTTTATGTGTAGGACCCTGAGACACGTACAATAATGTATGTTGAAAATATAATTGATGCTATGATAAATTTCGAAAGTGTTCGTTTGCCCTCCTAACACCATTATGTTACAGCTCCATGGACCAACGGGTTCACAACTATATTATAGCTTCCTAAGCCACTAGTTCACCATTATATTCTAGATCTGCGGGCTGACGGGTTCACCATTACATTATAGTTTCGAGGACCGACGAATTCATAACTATATTACAACTCCGTGGATCGATGGATGCACACTCATATTATAGTTCCTTCGATTGACGAGTTCACCATTATATTATAGCTCCATGGACCTACGGGTTCACAACCATATTACAACGAGTTAAACCATTCATTAGAGGACCATCTAAGTGTGATTAAAAAATTTGTGTGTGTCCCACGCACATGTTTGGATTTATTGGACATGAATGGATAGCCTGATCGTGCATTACTTACTGAGTATTTTTTTTTTACTCCTCTTTTATTATGAAACGTTTTTTAGATAAAGGCAAGGAACATACCAGGCGCTTGGAGAAGAGATCTATTGAAGGTGCCATATGGGAAAAGTGTTAATGGTTCCACTCAGTGTCATGTTTTAATGAAACTTCAAATGTTTGAATGAAAATATTTGAGCTTTGAATTTTAAGTTTAAATGTTCAACGATATTTATATATTTATTTTCGGTGATTTAGAGATCCCAAATAAAATAATATTTTACTATTTAGAAAATTATTATTTTACAATAAAAAGGTTGATAGTTTGTGTTTCAAAATTACATGAATGTTAGTAATGACACGGTTAGAGATCTTGAGAAGTCGGGTCGTTACTAAATTTATTAGACATATAGTGAAGAAGAAGTCAATCTATTTTTGATAGATTTAGCGGTGTGAACATAAAGGGTAAATACACTCATAATATAATGTCTTATAAATCTAAAAAACAACATCTTATAACCATAAAAACATGCTGACAATAATAGAAACAATATATATTAATATCTCATACACTTACTAGAAATTATCATTATTAAAGGTGAAAATAAAAGACGAAAAATATCATATATAAATGTATGTTTAACTCCACTATAGTATATCAAATACGTTGATTGTGGTTGTGTCGGGTGGGATAAAGAAAGAGAAAGACTAATTCCTTGGAAGGGTAGGCAAAATTGGTTTTGGGACGGATTTCAATTTAAGAAATTTAGGAAGTTTTGGTTTAGTCACATTTGGTAATTCTCGTAATTTATGAACCACATGTTTAAACACATCCAGTAACTCACGTAATTTTAGTAGCTCAAGTTTTGGGGGATTTGAAAGTTTAGACATATTGGAAAAACAAAATTTAGGAATTCTTAGAAATTTAGGAAATATGGAGAAATCAAGGTTAGGTATTTTTGGAAATTCATACAACTTTTGGAGTTCAGGAACATCAAGCTTTTCCAATGGTGGAAGGTGAGACAATGTAGGCAGACTCAACCTTCGATCGTGAAGGAAGCTTAAGCTTTGACAAACTGGGTATTTCTGACTTCGTAAGCACTCCAAATACTTAGGTTTAATAGGTAAAATTCCAAAATACTCTGATATTATTGATATACTTTAGGTTTGTCAATTAAGTATATTGATGACATACTGAATATCAAGTATATTAGCGAAGTGACATACCTAAGGTTGAGTAAATATAGATTATAAACTATTGATATAAACTCAAGTAATATAAATTGAGGTTGACACGTGTAGCAAGATTAATTTCACACTTTGAAAGACACATTTTTAGCACTAAAAGCTCACTTTACTCTTCTTTACTCACTTTATTCTTTACAGACATGCAGAGAAAGAAGAAATGTTGAAGATGGCGTTCAGGAGAAAGCTTCTTTGACATGAAGAAAGTTGTAGAGATTAATTTTCGAAAAGAGGGAGAAGGAAGAAGAATGAGACCACGATTTTATTTCTTTAGACTTGATCAGAGCCGTTTGAGATTTTTTACTTTTTCTTTTTTTCCTTTCTTCAGAAATATTAAAAAACCCAATTTTGACCTATCTGACAGAAGATGGAGTTTCTTAAGAGTGTTGAGTTCTTTATTAATTCAACTAAGAAGGATACAAGAAATACGAGAATTTCTTCGTAACTTGAAAGGAGGACGAGTCACGTTGAACAACTGATGTTAAAAATTTATCCTTCCTAGAGGGAGTCAGTAAAAAAATTACTGCTTTTCTTTACTGCTTTCTAGCTTAGCTTTTTGTTTTTTTTTTTTTTTTTTTTTTTTTTTTTTGTAGGAACCGACCCTAAAGGAGAAGAGTATAAATTTTTGTGGTGAGTTTTATCACCACACCTCAAAGACCGAGTACGAGAACAATTTTATATTCTTTTGTTCTTGCTATCATTCTATATAAGCTTTCATTGAATTGATATCTTAGTTGAATTGATTGTTTGTATATATACAAAATTTGAGATATAATTGTCTTTGGTGTCCAAAGAGCAATTGGCTCATGTGTGTGATTTTATGGCTTCATGACTACATACTTGTATGATAGAACTTAGGATAAAAGAACAAAATGATCCGTTGTAGATATCTCTCATAATTAATATTGTCGTGACATTTCTATTGTTCTTCTGACTTGTTATAGACTTAATATGGAGCATTATCATGCACAAAAATTAGTTGTAATGCTAGCTTTGTTATAATCAAAAGACTTAGGGGAGTTAAAACATATTCATGGTTTTTTGAAGTAGTAGACTAAGTGCTTAGTAATAATTGATTTTAATTAGATAAGCTCAATATTAGAATTGTAATTCGACGAGACCACCTTAAATCGGGAACCCCTTAGTAAATTTTGGTTTTTTTTTTTCCGTATTTTTCTTTCATTTACTTTTCTAAATTATTCTTACAATCAAAATCCTTTATATTTTATCACATTGGTTCCCCTTGCAATTTGACATGGTATCACTTGTTCCACGAACTAGAATAATCAACCTAGTTTTATTTTGGCTAGTATGACAACATAACCAAGTGATATAGATATTTTTATCTTGTTTAAAATCATATTTTAAAATATTATTAATCTTTGCATAAAGGAAATAATTTATTCACAAAGAAAATTAATGAATAAATAATTGTGCTAAGTGCAAGTGCATATACTTGGATAACTAGTCTATCATATATATACCTTTAAATGGCTCGAGTTTGATCGTTAAGTTAAATTTATCAGACATACTAATTAAGAAAGTCAATCTATTTTGGATAAATGATTTAGTAGTCTGAACATTAAGGGTAGAAGAAATATTCTTTCATAAAATAATGTTTTATAAGTCTAGAAGTCAAGATTTATTTATATCCAATGATCATAGAAACATGCTGGTAAGAATAAAGAATAATCTATGTGACTTTGTATCATATCATCGAGTTGCAGTGATATATGTGAACCAATCTGTGTGATAATACTTCTATGTGAACTAATGTCATAACTCATGGGCTATTTTGCTATTTAAGTGTTGTGTGCTGATGGTCTGTGTGACATGATTGTCTCAACACTTAAGTTTCTGCTTTATTTTATTGTGTGAGCACAATATACATGTGTTTGGCTATGTGACACGGTTATATATGGTGGAGACAAGATTGAGACACGATGCTGCTTTATGAGTCGGGAATTGATTGAGACAAGATTTTGCATTGTGATTTTTGTCTTGTCATAGATGTAGTTTTGAAATTTCTATTTTGTTTTAAATCTAATGTTTAAGGGATCCGAGTGACATAAAATGTTATCTTTTAATATAGAGCTTGTTTTTCTTCTTGTTTTTAACTTCAAAGTTAGTTAAAATTGTATGCTTTTCTAAACCGTAAATTCATAGTAACAGTCAAGGGTCGTTAAAAAATTCGGGTCCTTACAAAAAGTATGTTAAAAAATTAGGACTTGAAAAAGTACCGTTCATCCCAAATTTAAATCAAATATTATTCTTAGCATACATAAAACTAAGCTAGAAGGGACAAAGAAGAAACTAAACTAGAGATTGAGATATTTAGATGCAACAAGAGTGTTTTAGAAGGCTCAAGTTCAAATTTGAGCTAACTAGATATAAATTGAACAACAAAATCACGAAACAAGGAGTCCATCCCAATATATATGAGGAGAAGTGTCTCAACCACAAAAATGACTTTAAGAAATTGTTGTAGCAGTTAAAGAGCCAAGAGACTCAAGGTGTCTGCATCGAGATATTGTTTATAGCATCTCTCGACGGTCTTGTGTTTGACATATTTAGACGCATACTTGAATTGTTTTAATATTTTATGAAATTAGGGTAGCATTGAGATGTTGTCACTAGCATCTTCTTTTATCTCCAAATTTATGACATGGATTAGGGAATCTTTAGTATGATTTCTTGAGAGCTTTATGATTTGTTTTACAATCTCTTTTCATATTTCATACTGTATAGAATTTCACCCAGACGTGTCTAGTTAGATTTCATGTTTTTTATTCTAGTATTGGTCAGTCCAATTATAAGGCGGTGAGCATTTAAGTTTCAATTGTCTATCCAAGCATTCTTTCTTTCATTCTATATAAGCTTTCATTAATCATTAAATTGACATCTCAGTTGAATTGATTGTTTATATACATACAAATTTCGAGATATATCGTTTTTAGTGGAAAAAGATCAACTGGCTTGTATGTGTATTTTTATAATTAGTATTATCGTAGTATTTCCATCGTTCTTCTAATTTGTTACAAATTTCGAGATATGTCTACATAGCTTGTACGATAGGACTTAGGATAAAAGAATAAAACTTGATCCGTTGTATCTATCTCTCATAATTAGTATTATCGTAGTATTTCCATCCTTCTTCTAATTTGTTACAAAGTTAATATGGAACATTATCCTGTGCAAGAATTAGTTGTAATGCTAGCTTTGTTATTATAAATTGACGTAGTATAGCTTTGTTAAACTTATTCATGGTTTTCTGAATTAGTAGACTAAGTATTCTGTACTAATAATTGATTTTATTAGGTAAGTTCGATATCAGAATTGTAATTCGGCGAGACCACCTTAAATTAGGAACCCCTTAGTAAAATTTGATTCTTTTTCTATATTTTTCTTTAATTTATTTTTTTGAATTATTCTCACACTCAAAACACTCCCTATTTTATTACATTGATTCTCTTGAAATTCGACATAGTATCACTTATTCCACATGCTAGAAAAGTAAACTTAGTTTTATTTTGACTAGTATGACAATATGACCAAGTGATATCAATATTTTAATCCTTGTTTAAAATCATATTTAAAAATATCATTAATCCTTGAATAGAGGAAACAATTTCTTCCCAAAGATAATTAAAGAATAAAATAATTGTACTAAGAGTCCGACATATATATTATGATAACTAATCGATTACATATATCCTTTTAAATGGCTTGAGTTTAATCTTTTGCTGAATTTATCAGACATAGTGATGAAGAAATTAATCTATGTTGGTTAGATTTAGCAGTGTGAACATAAATGGTAAAATAAATATTCATTCATAATATGATGTTTTATGTCTAAAAGACAACATCCTATAACCATAAAAACACAAAGACAAGAATAGAAACAACATATATCAATATCTCATACACTTACTAGAAATTATAATTATTAAAATTGAAAATAAAAGACGATAGATATCATATATAAATGTATGTTTAACTCCACTATAGTATATCAAATATGCTCGATGTGGTTGTGTGGGGTGGGATAAAGGAAAAGAAAGACTAATTCCTTTAAGGCAGAATTGGTTTTTGGATATTGGATTTCAATTTAGTAAACTTAGGAAGTTTTGGTTTAGACATATTTGGTAATTCTGGTAATTTAGGAACCTTAGGTTTAATCACTTTCGGTTGTAATTTTGGGAGCTCAATTTTTGGGAGATTTGAAACTTTAGATAGATTGGGAAAACCAAATTTAGGCATTTCTGGAACTTTATGAAATTTGGAGAAATCAAGATTAGGTACTTTTGGCAATTCAGACATCTTTGGGAGTTCAGGAATATTAGGCTTTTCCAGTAGAAGGCGAGAGAATGAAGGTAACTCAACCTTCGGTAGTGAAGGAAGCTCAGGCTTTGGCAAATTGGGTATTTCTGGCTTTGAAAGCACTCCTTCTACCTTAGGTAATGGTGTCTCCAAGAGATGTCGTGCGCTCACTGTCATAATAAAAAAATCAAAGCTCGTCAACATAAAAGTACTAAGTATTAGAGGAAATGCAGAGGTTGAAAATCGATGAGTAGCCATTGGATTCGAAATCAACCAGATAAAATAAATTTGTACAAGATTATAAATTATCTATCGTGAAATGGAGTTGACTTGATTATGTAAGTCGTGATGGTCTCAATTTATAGCATGTAGAACTATTTATAGGTAAAAGGGAATAGTGGAAGAGAGCATATATCAGTTGTCAGAGAAGAAATGATTGGTAGAAAAAGTGTTGGTTCAAATTTCCCACCTAATGAATATGACTATTCAAAGTTAATTGTAACAAAAGTTAAGCTCCAACCTGTACATGCATATTTTGCTATATATTGCAAGACACCATCATATATCTTTATTCTCTAATAAGCTTTAATAATTTATTCTTTTATATGGAGATAAAAATTAACAATTGCTTGTGTGATAGTTTATATATATTTTATTTTCCCAATAAAATAATAAATTAGAATAGTTTATTTATGATTGTTAATCATTAAAGATGAGTAAAAAACATTAATTTTAAGTAATTCCCAAAGAAAGAAAAAGAAAATTAAATCTTGAATGTAACTTATCCTCAAGTAGTTTCAAATGGTAGTTTTCATGCGTAGTTGGAAAACAAATCGAAATTAGCAAGCGTGTCTGTACTTTCTTTTTCCTTCTTTTGTAGATTTAAAAAGGTAAAAGTCCAAAATATCCTGTAATATTGATATACTTTAAGTTTGTCAGTTAAGCATATTGAGTGAAGTGATATACTTGACACTGAGTAAATATAGATCATATATAATTGATATACTTCATTTTAAGTATAACATAACAAGTCAATCAAGTGGTACAAGTTGAGGTTGACACATGCAGAGGTAGAAGAAATGTTGAAGGAGGTGATTGGGAGAAAGCTTCTTTGGGATGAAGAAAGTCGTAGAAATTAATTTTTAGAAGGAAGGAGAATGAGACAGAAATTTTATTTCTTTAGACTTGATTGAGCCGTTTGAGTTTTTTTATTCTTTCTTTTTCCCTTTTTCAGCAATATTATACAATCAAATTTCAACTTATCTGGCATCGTTTCGAAGATAGAATTTTTTTATGAGTGTTTAGTTCGTTATCAACTCAAGTAAGAAGGGGCCGAAGAAATACAAGAATTTCTTCGTATATTGAAAGGAGGATGAGTAACATTGAGCAACTGAAGTTAAAAATTTGTCCTTTGTGGAGGGACCCATATGACAAATTTACGGCTTTCTTTACTACTTTCTTGCTTAGCTTTTTATTTTCTTTTGTAGGAACGTATCGTAAAAGAAAAAGAATATCAATTTTCGCGGCGAGCCCTATCATCACACCTCAAAGACCTTGCACGAAAACGATTACAGGGGAAGTTTTCTATTCCTTTATTTTTAATTTAATTTTTATTAAGCTTTCATTAGGATACATTGGGGATAACGTATCATTTTAGGTTGAGAGTGGTTGATTTGCATGTTTGACAAGTTCTTGAGCACCTGAGCTTGGACTTTGTAGTTGAGTACATTGATATGTTGATTGTTCAACATGTAATGTGATGATGATTTTCTGTGATAAGCTTTAGATAACTTGTATTTATATTATATAGGATTCATAACAATGTATGCATGATTTTGGGCTAATTTTAAATCATTTCTTGATTCTTTTGCATTTTTTAGCATATAGCTACTTTATTTATGTCCTTCAATGCTTATGATTGGGTTATTTGGTCAATAGGCTTGTTGTCACTCCGGAAGACCCCACTAGTTAGGGAGTCACCTTGCTTGATATTTTATAATATGAGACTTAGGGAAAAGAAAAGAAATATTTGAGCCCAAAAACAAAGAAGGCTAAAGAGTGAAAAAAATTGTTGATGAAAAATATAAATATGTAATGTATATGCGTTTTGGGGTTAAAGAGTTTTCTTTACTATGATCAGTTAGAATACCCGTGAGAAAAGATTGGGTCTGGTTCTGTACAGTGAATGTGTGAAAGCTAGTACCATTTGGTAAAAAGGAATGCAAGTTTCGTAGGTGTGCTTTTAGCCACCTTAGTCAAAATTTGATTGATTTAGACTGCTTAATAATTGGTGCTTGAGCCATAGTAGGGAAAATACAAGCTCTGGGTTGAATAAAACCTTTTCGGACTGGTAAAGACCTATATAGGATTTCGTAAGCACGTGCACACGTAAAGGATAAAGATTTAGTTTGAAATTCCTAATTGAATGAAAGCATTTGGATGATTCTATATTTGTGAATACTGTCAATATCTTTAGCCTTGAGATTAGAGTCAGTCACTTCACCACATGATTCATACATATTTTTTTTTAGTTGTGCTCGAGGACGAGCAAAGTTTAGGTTGTACTTGTTTGTTAGATCTCAAAAAAAGCTAATTTTATGGCTTTAATCTCACCTGCTTGTTAAGTATAATGTGTTTAAATATCTATTTTTGTAGGAACTCGAGAAAATCATGCATTCCTCAACTTTTTAGCTCATTTAGGATTATTTTGGATCTATCGGGAGTAATATCGAGCCCCCAGAACTTGAAAGATGTGAATAGACCAAATTGCAGCACCATAGTGGCACAATACTCGACAACGTAAGACAAAATGCATCTCAAGGTGGGAGCACCGTGACGCTCCAAACATTGACGGAGAAGACGCATACGTGCAAGATCTCTATCCCCCCCCCCTCCTCCCGTCACACTTCGGTAAAGAGCTTTTTAGGGCCAAGCGCCGTGGCACCATCAGGAATTTCATAAATAGTTCTTTCTTTTAGGGTTTTCGATGGTGGAACCATTGAGATCAATGTAAAGGTTCAAATTCTTCTTCTTCCTCTGTTTTTCTAGCATTGTTAGGTAAGATTTTAACATTCTTTTGGGTTGTAACTAAAGATTGGATGCTCCCCTCTCCTTCTTATCCATAATATATGGAGGTCAGTAATTTTCTTATACATTTCTTTAATTGTTCATCTAGCTTAAAATCACAAAAGTACCATTGGTTAATCATATATGCTAGGAATATAGGTTATCCATAAACCTAAAATGAATGGATTAATTAGTTTGAAGGATAATTTGTTTAATTAGTTAGACTACCTAATTAATTAACCATACAATGGAACCCTTAATCTTAATGTAAAGGAATGAAATATCATGCATGGAAGACTTTAGAATCAATAAGTACTTAAAATACATTTAATTTAAGTTATAAACATGTTGTTCATATAATATTCAGAAGAGGGTTTGAAACACATATTACCTTTGAAGTTTTCCTTCACAAATTTAGTCGAAATCCACCAAGATAGAGCTTGACACTTCAAGAGGACTACCACCGAGATCTTCTCTACTATGCTCAAGCTAGAACATGTGGTGGAAACACTTAAATCAAATTGAATTGATGAAGGACAAGTGAGGGATGTATAGGGTTTTCAGGTTTTTACTTCAGCAAGTAAAAGTAAGAATGTTTAATGATCTTGATGCATGGAGCTTCTATATATAGGTAAAATTCATGCAAATATACAGGGTTGCTTGGAAGGCAACTCTTCCTTAAAGATCATCACAAATTCAATTGGATTTTGGTGATATTCTATCAAATGTAGTTACTGGATTTTTCCCAAAAATTGAAAAACCCATTAACTTAATATGATTTCGAAAATCATTTTATTTAATTATTTAAATTACTTTTATGAAATTAATTCAAAAAACATAATTTAAATAAAACTAATTTTGATTACTTTTTAGTTAAAATAATATTAATTTAATATCTAAATATTAAATTAATAAAATATCAAATTCACCAATAAATCAATTTTATATTTAAATCATAAATAAAAATTAATTGATTTTCCAATTTCGTTTAATTTCGATTAAAATAAATGTTTTTAATTGTATCATATACAATCAATCTAGAACCCTAAATATGACTTTGAACATTTCAAATTCATAACCCTAATTTCATACATCAATACTCAATTTTTTATTCTAATTTAATGAGCTAGTAAAGGGACCTAATGGACCTACATATCACGAGCTCCAATTATTTGTACTTAATTCGTTTAAAACTCTTTAATCAAATTAATTACTATTCGTTAACTATCAAGACACATCACTATAGCTCGATAGTTGCACTCTTCTCACTGTAGATATATTTCTATCCATATAAGCCATAGTCAGTAAGTCAATCCTTCACAAGTTGTTCGTAATTATAGCTGGGTCAAAATTACCGTTTTACCGTTGTAAATACATCTTATTCCTTAAGTTCCCACTGACCCTCCAATGAACAATTTGATTCATAATACTACTTATGAATCATATCCTTTTTTACCATGAGAAGGCGAGGCCCCAATTGTTCAAGACCTAGAATCAGCACTTAAGAGAACAACCTATCTGCTAACCTTAAAATGGGTAGGAGTGAATCCATCCTGTAGGGCTATGTCCCCAGCTATCCATCCGGTCTTATCCCCAAAATTGAAGGCTTTTTTAGTAGTGCTATTTGACTACTCTCACCCATGCATATCAAATGATAATCCCAAATAAACAGGCGTTCATAGCTAGCTCAGGATTAAGATCAAGTTATCCTAGGTTACTTAAGTATGAAATACTCAGTTTTAAAAGTAAACGGTCATTATAAAGAAAAGTAACTATTTTGTGGTCCAGTCTATATGCAAATTCATTGCATAGGATGCTCCCACTCACATGTCTCTACATGAATGATCTGTGGATCACGTCATCTATATTACCTATACAAAATTTGTCGCATCTAATAGGGTTACGAAGATGAGATACCCAATTGAATCCATATACTTATAGACCATTTAGGCTATATACTATTAACTTGATCCTGCTTATGTCACCACATAAAGTTAAAGTATTCATACTATAGTCATGGATATGTTTATTGGATTTTCATAATAGAATGCAAAATCAAAAACTTTATTGAATAAGATACTCAATAATATTTTATTGATAAATAGAATGTTTAATATAAAATTGACAAACTGCGAGTTCTAGGACATTCCCAACATAATGTACATGTTTTTAGTCTTAGATGGACACTTTCGAACCCAATATGACTTAAGCATGAAGTTTAGTTAGGGCTTAGGCTTTAATTTATAGTTAGGGCACTTCCTTGGTTTAATCCATTGATTTGGCTACCTGTAGCGTTGATGAGTTTGGTTAGGCTGAATAAGTTGTTGTGTATCCATGAATCGAATTCATATTTAATCAATAGAAATAGATTATCGAAATTGCATAGGAAACCCTCTTGCTCTTGAAACTAGATTTTCCTATCTTTGTTACATTTACATGCTTGCTTTTATTTTGATGCATTATCACTCTATCCACATGCAACCCCTCGCCCACACCACCCCCACCCATAGTTTACCTCGATAACTAGGAAATTAACTTAATGAAATTTATACTAGCGCTTCCCTGCAGATTGATCTAAACTTGCCACTGTTGCTATTTGTGTAGTAGTTGTACAGTTTGGTATTTATAAATTCATTTGATTAGAGGTTTGCATGCGACTGTAAATCTCTACTATCAATAATTTTCAACCGCAATCAGATTGAGAATCCTCCACGCCTCAAATAGATGAAACGATTTGATTAAAGATTTTGAGGTGGACCCCACAACTCATTACGACTACCAAATGCACGTAAATTAAAAACAAAAGCAATCAATTAGGACATTCTTTTTAAATTACCATGGATGGATTACCTTTCACTTAGGGTAAACATGACCTTAATTTAATCATTTTATGGTTACTTTACGATATAATGAGAATTTTGGGAAAGAGAGTGTGTCAAGAGACTGAAGCGTTATTGGGCTTTAACTTAGTCAAAGCTAAGGTTTGACCAATGTAATTTAATTTTTTAAAAAAAGAAGGTAGAATTTTTATAGGAAAATTTTCACAGATACAAAAAATGTCAAACTATTTACAGAAAAATTAAAAAAAAAAAAAACACCGATGGACATTGGTAAACTTCTATCAACATCCATCGGTGATAGACTTCTATCAGTTTCTATCAGTGATAGATTTCTATTAGTGTCAAACAAGACTTCTATCAGTTTTTATCAGTGACGGATTCTTATTAATTTCTATTATTGATAGACACTGTTAGACTTCTAAATGCCTCTATCGGCCTCTGTCAAAAAAGATCAAAATTTTGCTATTTTGTGTAAATTGCTTCCCTTATTTTTCTATTTTTGAAAATCTCTCATTTTCTTATGTGTAGTTGCAACTCCTCCCCTTCCCACATATTCTTCTTCTTCTTTGCGTAAGCTATCAACGCCACACACCATTAGCCTCCAGCCGCTGGCCCTTGACCATCGGTCCCTACCATTAGTCGCCGTCGTTGGCAATGCCACCACTATCAAATCGACGTTTGCCGACAATCGTTGCTGCCTATGGTGAGTCCAACGATGATCTCTCTCTAAGTTGTTCAAGCTTCTGGTATCCAAACACCGTCGCCACTTTTTGTGTCGCAACTCACCACTGCCACCTTAGCTCACCGCCAATCGTGGATGTCACTGATTTGATGATTCGTGGTGAGTAAAACATAGTATGTTTTTAGTTTGTGTTAAATGAGTTTTTGTGTGATTTTAAGGTTGGATTCATAACTAATCAGTGGTTAAAGCTACTATCTTATGGGTTTGAGGTTAGTTTTGGGTGTCGTTTGTGGGTGTTTTAGTGTAAATTTTATTGGTTTGTCGAAGAAGATGTTCCTCCAACAAATTTGGTGTCCGTGTGCATGGATTCATTGATGCAAAGAAAGAAGTTGGTGTTCTTCCTCTTTCGACAAAAATAAGGTGTTTGGGAGGCTATTAATTTGTTGAAATAAAAGGGAAAGAGAAGGTGAATACTTCGTCTCTCACATTGATTGACCTTGTTAGGTTTGGAGTTGAAGTTATTCCCGAGAAAGAAAAATCCTTACCTTGTTATTCATCTAGCCACATGCATGGGTTTATTTCCTTACCAAGGAACCCTAAAGATACCGTTGATTCGTATGTTGATGTTAAAATTTAAATTAGGGTTCCTAAGAGTAGGTGTGTTGTTGATAATAATCATGTTTCTAGTTCTTGCAATACTAAATCTAGTTTATCTGAATCTAGTGTGCTTGTTGAAGAAAATGTTGTTGTTCCTTGTAGTTTTGAGATAGAAAAAGAGTGTTTGCATGTATATGAGGAGAATGCTTTACACGATCTTATTGATAGAGCGATTTTTGAAACGATAGCTTCTATATCCACACTTCCTGTAATTAATGCTTCTGAGAATCTCATTGAGAATGTTGAACTTGATGTTTCTCATGAAATCGTACAACCTATTGAGGAGGGTGTTAATGCTCCTCTTGAGGTGGTTTCATTGATTAACCAAGGAAATGTGAATGATGATGTGGTTGATGACCCAATGACTTTTGAAAATGTTGAGTGTTTGAAAGATGTTGTCCGGTCTAATGTTGTCCACGAATCTAGTGATTTAAATGCTAAGAAAAATGTGACTGTTAACAGTATTGATGGTGCATCATTTGAGATATCCGAGTCTGTGTAACGACCCATGTTTAGGAGGGGTACATGAATGAATCGAGACTACATGCAAATGAGAGAGATCTTAAGGACATGAAAGTATGGTTGAGAAAGGCTTAAAAGAATTGACGTCCATACCTATACTAAAAAAGTGCACCTTCCTTGTCAGGGGCTCAATCATAGGAATTCCAAAGTTAAGTGTGTTAAGCATAGAGCAATCCTATGTTGGGTGACCTCTTGGAAATTTCCCTAGGATGTATATGAGTGAGGACAAAGCATGTTGAAAGAACTAGTTTCGATTATAGGGATAGTCTTTCTGAGCCATTGTAGATAGTATCAGAGTCCCTTGTAACCTGACACGTTATTCTCTTGTGCTTCCAATACTGAAGACTAACATGCTTTTTCCTCACTCAGATGCATCCTAGGAAAATTTCCAAGAGGTCACCCAACATGGGATTGCTTCCAAGCGAAGCATGCTTAACTTTGGAGTTCCTATGATTGAGCCACCGATAAGGAAGGTGTAGCTTCTTCGTATAGGTATGGAATTCAATTCTTTTAAGCCTTTCTCAACCATTCCTTCATGTCCTTAGGATCCCTGGGTCGTTAAGTTCATCTGATGATGGTAAGCCTGTTCCAAATCATTGTTACAAGTGATGGAACACGAGACACACGCAGCAGAAAAAGGACCTAATTACACTCTAATTGCTTTTAATTAAAAGGAAATTAGCATGCAATTTGAAGGAAAAACAGTAAATTAAAATTACCTTTGAAGCTCCCGAAAACCTCTTTTCCTCGCTGAATCTTGACCCAAACTCTTCTGGACCACCACTAGAGTTGACCTACTATCCTCTGGACTCAGAACCGGGTTGTGGGACCCGATGGATGAAGAAAATCGAGAGAGAGAAAGAGATGGAAAAGAAATGGAATTTCTTTTGGTTTGGGTTTTTCTCTCTGTTTTTTTTTTTTTTTACAGCCCATTTTAGGAAAAAAAAAATTTGAAAACATGGCCAAAAAACTTTAATCCAAATTCAAAAGCCCATTTTATAGAAAAAAACCATGCAACATTTGCATGAAACAAATCTATAAAAATCCAACACCTAGAATCCACTATCTAATGAACAATTGGTTTAAGATCCAACCTATAAACCAAACCCCTCTCGGGCCAAGGAGAGGGTGGGGCACCTTGTTCAAGACCTGGATTTAGTACTAAAGGGAACAACCTATCTACTATCCCTACAACGGGTAGGAGTGAATTCCGTCTTACACCCTATGTTCCCAGCTATCCACCTGATCTTACCCCTGAAATGGGAGGCTTATTAGGCCAACGATGATGAGCTACCCTCACCTATGCAGATCTAAGGATAATTCCAAGTGAACAGAAGTTCATAGTTAGCTCAGGATTAAGATTAAGTTACCGAGGTCGTCAATTAATGAAATAGTTAGTTTTATACATAAAACGATATTTAGAACGTAAAAAGTGACTATTACATGGTTTAGTCTTATGCAAACTCATTGCATATGATGACCCCACTCACATATCTCTATATGAATGATTTAGGATCACATCGTTTCTACTAACTACAAATTGGGCTGCATCCATAGTGACCTCAGAATAAGGCGCCCAACCTTATTCATATACTATAAACCATTTTGGCTATATATTTGAACTTGATCCCACATTTATGTCACAACATAAAGTTCAAATTACATTAAATAGCCTCAGAACCTTAGTTTATTGGATTCAAAATTATAATTTCAATAACAACTTTATCGAAAAATAAAATAGAATATGTTTATTAATTTACAAACTAAGAGTTTTAGGACATAAAATCCAACAACTAGACCTCAATTAACTCCAAAGGAAATAAAGTTGGTCCTTCTAGACCTACTACATCAAATGTATCATTTGTTCCATTCGATGGTGTTTCTTTTCACTAAGGTAGGGGCTAGTATGTGGAAATTTGTGGTTAAGAGGAACATTGTGGATTAAAAGGAACTATCAAATAAAACTCAAAACTGCTTCGACCTTGTGAATTTGATTCTTCAAGCTCAACATAATATAGTTGTTCTAAATTTGGGACCATTATACCATTAAATTGTGAGAGAATTTATTGTCAATCTTTCTCTAGAGTTTGACAATCCTAATGACCCTGATTTTCATAAAGTTCATTTACGAAGGCATCAATTCATCTTTACTATTGATCTCATTAACAAATATCTCAACAGAACTGTTCCTGTTGATGTTTCTAAAAAGCGACCATTAGTGAGAGAGTTGACATTTGAATTGATCCATGGGGCAAGGTCATCTTGGCCTAAGAAGGTCAATTGTCCACTTCCATTTTGAGTACTAACTATGATATGCTTGGATTGGGATCTTCGACTGGTGTCGTTCCTCTCACAAATCAGGTTTTTTTGTTTCTCTCGCTACATTGTTATATCAGACTGGGACTAGGGCTCGTTTCAACCATGAAAATTTTGTACTTAATCAGATCAAACGCCACATTGGATCTCAAGACTTGAAATTACCTTTCTTCTATCCTTGTTTAATTTGTGGAGTTTTGCTTGCTCATAAACCATTTTTGATCAATGCTAGGGAACCTATTGGTCCTACTCGTGTTCTCATCTCAATTAATCCCAAGCTTTACAAAATTATCATGTGCTAGATCTAGCTGCTTCTTCCATTATGTTGATGGTTTTAGTCAAGCCTTGGTTGAATCTTCTTTTAGAAGTCGAGTTTTCATCATATTTCAAATGAATCCAACGATTTTTATGCTCAGATTTAGAGGCTTCATGAGCGAAAAACGACTGTAGAAGGGATGTTATAGACGATTCGTGTAACATTGGCCAAGTTTGTTGGGGCGTCTTCCTCTCAACCACAAAACTTTTTTTTTTTTAAGAAAGAAATAGGGACATTTTGTGGTGATGGTGTTGTGTTGGAGATCAGAGGAAAACTGCTTGTCTAAGTTTGTTCTGTTTTGGTTCTTGATTTTAGATGAATCCAGTGTTGGTTCTTTTTTTCATTTTGGGGTAATTTTTTATTTTTTGTTTGGTTGCCCGAATGACTTTATTTCTATTTTTTATGTTGTAAAGACTTTTACATCTTCAGTTGTTACTGATAATGTCTCAACTTTATTTTTTACATTCATTATTTTGATGGCTGGTTCTTTCATATTCTACCTTAAAAAAATATCAGGCAAGGGGGAGTTTGTTGGAGATTTGCTGATCGTCTCTATATTTTCTAACACAACTTTTGGTGGTTTTTGTATTTTTAGAAAATAATGTTTTAACATTTTCCTCAACATGTTTGTTTACTACAAATTTTGTTATTTTTCTAATCTGGAATTTATATGCAGAATATTATTTTATTTCCAAATTATGAAAATCTCTAGAAATATATTGATTGATATTTTTCTTTTTATAGTGCATCTTATCTTTTTAAAAAAGGAAAACATTTTAAGGACATTCTTTCTTTAATTGGCCTCTGTCTTTTTAAAGCAAATTCTAATCTTCTTTTTGCAAACAAGAGCGTAGCTCAACTAGCATAAATTCATACTATCAACCTCATGCTTTGAGTTTTGATTTCCCCACCCGACACTTTATTTACAATACCTCTTAAAAAAAAAAATCTAATCTTCTTCCAGGGTTGCCACATTTGTTGATTATCAGAAGAGTGTAATTATTTGTGATTAAATATTGCTACATTCTGATTTGTCTTGGCAACAGATTTGTTATTGACGGTCGTTTTCTGCATCGTGGGTTTTGTCAATCTTTGCCCACTTTATTTCTCTGTGCATATCCTTTCTATAAATAATTCAAATAACTTGAAGATACTACTTGTCTTGGGGGGGGGGGGGGGACGGGGGGGACTAAGGCATAGTTGAAGAGAATGGATTCTCGGTCTTAGAGGGAGCCTAATACTTCATACTCGAGACGGATTTCTCCACTTTAGAAAGAACCTAAGATTCATCATTGAGTTCACTAAGTTGCAAGGAAGATAATTAAATGGAGAACAGTATCACACATTATTGAAAGTTGAAGTATTCAATACTAATATTATCACACTTTAGGGAGCCTATTTCAATTGAGAGGGCGTCTCACAACTAGGGGGAGTCTAGGTGACTCGTGAGTTCAGCTTTACGTGAGTTACCTTTTAAAAAATGGATGAGTTTGTGCTTTTGCCCACAGTCATTTATCTATACTATAAATTTTAATAAATAAAAAACAATTAAAATTTCAATTTATCAAAGTAACTTTTAATTGATATATTGTTTTATCGAGATCAAATTTAAATTGCGATGTGATTTTCTTGTTCCCAAATGGACTTCTTCAGTTCTTAGAGGTTTACGCTCTACTCCGAGTCAAGACCTGCCTGATTTGGATTTGCACACATAGGATAAATGCCTCAATAGCATGTAGTAGTCAGAGTATTACAATTAATCACGTTGTAATTGATTAACATTTTAATATTAGTGGATTATCTTTCTTAGGCACACTGCCCCATAGATGTAGGTGGTTTATCACCCAACTGAGTCACAAATTCTTGTGTGCTTTTACTTGTTTTCTTGTTGTTGGTATTTTGTTGTTACAGTACATGTCAGTGCTTCCATTTAACATTCGTATTTCGAGTGACAAGTCATCCTATCGCGTTTTTCATTTATTGTAGTAGTTAAAGAGCCAAGAGACCCAAGGTGACTACGTCAAAATATTGCTTATAGCATCTCTTGACAATCCTGAGTTTGACGAATTTAGACCCACACTTTGATTGTTTTAGTATTTTATGAAATTAGGATAGCATTGAAATGTTGTCACTAGCATGTTGGCACTAATGTAGGTTTTTCTTTATACATATAATTTATTTTCTCTCCAAATTTATGCCATCGATTCGGGAATATGTAGCACGATTTCTTGAGAATTTTATGATTTTTTTTCCTCCACTTTTCATATTTCATATTGTGTAACAAAATCATTTGTGTATAGAATTTCACCATGTTGTGTCCAGTTAGAATTTGTATTTCTGATTCAAGGATTGGCCAATCAAATTGTAAGGCGGTCGACATTTAAGTTTCAGTTGTTTAAGTATTCTTTTGCTCTTGCATTCATTTTATATAAGCTTTAGTTGAATTAATTGCTTGTATATATACAAATTTTGAGATATATTTATCTTTAGTGGAAAAAGATCAATTGGCTCGTGTGTGTGTTTTTATGGCTTCATGACTACATTGCTTGTATGATAGAATTTAGGATAAAAGAAAAAAAAAATGAAGTATTATCATGCGCAAGAATTAGTTGCAATGCTAGCTTTGTTATAATTAATAGACTTACGGGAGTTAAACTTATTCCTGAGTTTTTTGAGTTAGTTGGCTGAGTTCTTTGTAATAATAATTGATTTTATTTGATAAACTCTATATGAGAATTGTCATTTGACGAGACCAACATAAATTGGGAATCTCCGAGTAAAATTTGATTATTTTTTTGTATTTTTCTGTATTTTTCTTTCATTTCTTTTTCTTAATTATTCTTACAATCAAAACCCTTCCTATTTGATCATATTGATTTTATTTGTTTGGGCTAGTATCATAATATGACCAAGTGATATCGACATCTTAATCTTTGTTTAAAATCATATTTACAAATATTATTAATCTTTGAATAGAGGAAATAATTTCTTCGTAAATATGATTAATGAATGAAATAATTGCGCTAAGAGTGCGACAAATACATTACGATAACTAATCTATCACATATATATCTTTTTAAATGGCTTGGATTTTATTTTTAAGTTGAATTTGTGACATCTTAAATTTTTAGGTAATTTCTGTTGAAACATCTTGGATTATTTGTGTTATATTTTGAATTTAAGAGAATTAATTGAATTGTTGTGTTAAGGTAGATTGACTTAAATTTACGGTGGTAGTAGATTTAGTAATATTGGAGAAGATTTAGAAAAAGAATGTGTGATGCTTTCATCTGTATGCTCGCATGTTTGACAAGTCAAATCGGATAGCTCATGTTGCTGCCAGCTCTTGATACCGGCTGACATCCACAATTGATTCCATCCAGTTGTAGCAGCATGCCTCTGCGGGAGCCACGAAGTCACCACCATTACTGGCCAACCGCCCCGCGTTCTAGATTTGCTCAATCCCGATGCCGGAGTCGTGAGTCACTAATTCAGTGTCTTATTCTCTCCTTCCTCTCTCAACTGCGTCGCCAAGCCGTTCCTACGTTTGTTGTTTCGATCCAGTCGAATAGTTTGTTGCTGTTAAGGATATTAAGGATGTCAACACATAAAGTCTTACCTATCTATCAAAAGAATAGGACTTACTAAAGGAATAGGTTGGTCACAACCAAATCTCTAACCATTTGTATTTGTTGAGTTATTTTTGCATTCCCAAATTAGGGATTCCATATTGTATAAATACCTCACCTATGTACATTTCAAATACAAGAAATCATATAGGAAAACTTGGCTTGCCACTGTCGTTTGCTACCTATCGTCTACTTGATTGAGCTATCATTTACCTTGTCTAAGTTCTACCATCCGCAGCATGAGTCAACTCATATCCTTCAACCTCTCTTTTTTAACTTGGTATCAGAGCACATAATGACCAACATCAATCAAGAAAACCTGGGAGCCACCCTCGGCACAGCCAACTTCAGCGGCCCACCTTTAAACCAACTCCTCAATCAGATAACCTCCATTAAACTTGATCGAAGTAATTTCCTCCTATGGAAAAACTTAGCGCTTTCAATCCTTCAGAGTTATCGACTCGAAGGACACCTAAACGGACAAAATGTTTGTCCCCCAATGTTTCTGCAACCTGCAGTCGATGAGAGCATACTGATTGGATCGACTGGAGCAGGAGCTGCTCCGCGCAGCACGGAAGGAAGTTCTGGCAGTGGTGCTTCCAACTCATCGACAGCACTTGAGGTAAATTCTCAATATGAAGCGTGGATGGCTGTAGATCAACTTCTCCTCGGTTGGCTATATAACTCAATGACACCAGAGGTTGCCATTCAAGTGATGGGATGTGAATGTGTAAAGGATCTATGGACCAGAATTCAACAACTCTTTGATGTTCAGTCTAGAGCTGAAGAATATTATCTGAGACATGTGTTTCAAACAACCAGAAAAGGTAATTTGAAAATGGAGGAGTACCTTTGAACTATGAAAATGAATGCTGACAATCTCGAGCAAGCTGGTAGTCCTATGCCACCAAGAGCTCTTGTTTCACAGGTACTACTAGGACTTGATGAAGAATACAATACCATTGTGGCCACGATCCAAGGGAGAGCGTCATGGCTTGATATGCAGTCAGAACTTCTCCTGTATGAAAGGAGATTGGAACATCAGACAAACCAAAAGATGACAGTAGGCTTCAACCAAGTCAGTAATGCATCAGTGAATATGACAAACACTAGACATGTCAACCAAAACAACAAGTCCAATAGCAGCAATCAGTTTACTAGGGGAGGACAACGAGGTGGTGGTGGCCAATGTTAGAGGTCGAGGCAGAGGAAGAAACAACAACAAACCTGTGTGTCAAGTCTATGGGAAGGTGGGACATATAGCATTCTACTACTTCAACAAGTATAATAGAGATTTTGTTCCCAATTCTCCTCAAAACAAGGGATAACCTTTCCCCAACAATCAGACCAAAAACACACAACCTCACCCAACAGCCCTAGCCAATGTTTATGGGAGTAATCCCTTTCTGACAAGATAAGAAAACATGACTGATGCAAATTGGTATGCTGATAGTGGTGCCTCAAATCATGTGACCTCATACTTCAACAATCTTGGCAATTCGACTGAATACTAAGGTACTGAAGCAGTCACTGTAGCTAATGGTAATACTTTAGAAATTACTCATGTTGGAACTGCATGTCTGTCTAGTGATGCCTGTAATTTGAAACTAAATGATATGTTATGTGTGCCTACCATAGCAAAAAATTTGGTCAATATATCTAAGCTAACAAAAGACAATAACGTGTTTATTGAATTTCACAAGGATTACTGTCTTGTTAAGGACAAGGGTATGAAACAAATGATAATGAAGGGAATGCTTAAAGATGGACTGTATCAGTTAGAGGGTGCGGAAATCAACTCGAAGTCAATAGGAAACGGAGTACCATCGCAACCAGTGCACAAGAATACAGATCTGTCTGCTCTTAACATATCTTCGAAGCATAGGGTGTCTAAGATTACATGGCATAGAAGGCTTGGACATCCTTCGTAAAAAACACTAGAGTTTATTATCAAAAGTTGTAATCTCCCTATGTTATCTAATGAAAAGCTTAACTTTTGTGATTCTTGTAGCTATGGAAAATTGCATTCTTTAGTCTTCCCTAACTCTAACTTAAGAGAATCTGTAACCTTTGATCTTATACACACTGATTTATATGGTCCAACTCCTCTCTTGTCAACATATGGGTACAAATATTATGATATCTTTATTGATGATCACAGCAGGTACACATGGATCTATCCTCTCAGGTTAAAAAGTGACACACTGGCAACTTTTCAACACTTTCTCACCATGGTACAAACTCAGTTCAATATACTGATCAAGTTCCTGCAGTCGGATAACGACGAAGAATTTTTCAAGATTCACAAAGTCTGTCATCAGCTTGGCATTGCTTCCAGATACACCTGTCCATGTACGTCAGCACAAAATGGAAGGGCTGAGAGGAAGCACAGACACATAGTTGAGACAGGGCTAACCCTACTAGTACAAGCACATCTTCTTTTACATCATTGGTGGGATGCATTTTTATACTAAACTATGCTGATTAATGGCCTTCCTACCCCTATCCTAAATGGACAATCTCCAATGGAAGTGATGTTAAAAAATAAGCTTAGGTTCGAGGAGCTTCGAATATTTTGGTGTGCATGTTTCCCCTACTTGAGACCGTACAATTCACATAAGTTGACCTATCGCACAGAGAAGTGCATCTATCTCGGTCCGGCTGTGAATCATCAAGGCTACAAATGCCTCAACCCCAGTGGCAAACTATTCATCTCTTGGCATGTCGCATTTGATGAAATGGACTTTCCTTGTCAGGTGTCTCCTTCAGCTTGCAGACCAGCCAAGTAAGCAATTGTCGTCCACCCGATTTCCTGCCTGCCTTTCAGCCAGATCACACCGCACCAGTGACTCCATGCCCTCTACGTCCACAGCCTCACTCTTACCAACTGTCATAACAACCCACACTCAATCACCAACTAATACCTCAACAGACAGCCCAGCCTACCCACATCCTTCCTTTGATCGTCTACCCAACAGTTGTTTACCCAGCGATCGCTCACCCAACGATCGTTCACCTACTGATAATTACCCGGTGATCATTTACCTACCACCCACTTACCCACTGATCGTATACCCACCGATCGTGTACCCTCCGATTGTTTCCACCTCACTCACCATCGCCTATCGCCCAACCCACCGATAGTTCACTTTCATCGTCCCTTGCCCAATCATCACCTGATACTATCCCACACCTTGTGCCCATGTCTACTCATCCCATGATTACTCGAAGAAAGGCAGGCATCTTCAAACCCAAAATACTGTCCTCCAAAACCCAAAAAGACTGGTCCCTAACCGAACCTACCCGAGTCAGTGATGCGCTCAAAACCACACAGTGGAACAAAGCAATGAGTGGTGAATTTCAAGCATTAATGAACAATCAGACCTGGACTTTGGTTCCTCCATCACCGTTAATGAACGTTGTTGGCAATAAATAAGTATTCAGAATCAAACGGAGTTCTAATGGCTCCATTCTACGCTACAAGGCATGCCTCATAGAAAAAGGCTTCCATCAAAACCCGGACATCGATTTCTTTGAGACATTTATTCCAGTGGTCAAGGCATCTACCATCCGGATCGTCATTAGCCTTGCGGTATCCAAAGGGTGACAGCTGAGACAGTTAGATTTCAATAACGCCTTCCTTAATCGAGTCCTCGATTAAGAAGTTTACATGCGCCAACCATAGGGATTTAATGTTCCTCAACTACCAAATCATGTATGTCGCTTACACAAGGCCATATATGGCCACAACAAAGTGCCAAGGGCGTGAAACAACACACTAAAAACAGCACTATGTAGTCGGGGCTTTTAGAATGCTATGTCTGATACATCTCTCTTCCTATATCGGAGCACTTTTGCCTTGATACTCTTACTAGTATATGTTGGTGATGTAATTATCACCGGTACTGATCAGCGGGCAATCAACAAGCTTGTAATAGCCTTGGACTCCAAGTTTGCTCTAAAAGATCTTGGCCAACTTCATTACTTACTTGGACTCCAACTACACATTGTCCCCAATGGAGTTCTACTAAATCAGGAAAAGTATGTTAAGGACCTACTTCACCGCCTTTAACTTAGAGATCTAAAAACGGCACCCTCTCCAAGTGTTCTAAACAAGCTTCTCTCTATCTCCGATGGCACTCCTCTTGACAATCCCCATATCTATCGGAGCACGATTAGCGCCCTATAGTACTTAACCACAACGAGACCTGACATTACATATGCGGTTAATCATCTAAGCGAATACTTAAAGAACCCTACGAACGTTCACTGGTAAGCAGTGAAGAGAGTTCTAAGATATGTCCATAGCACTCGACATTTTGGCCTCTATATTCAACATGGGTCCGACCTCTCTTTTTCGGCCTTCTCCGATGCCGATTGGGCAGCCAACATAGACGATCGAAAATTAATTGCTGCTTATTGCATCTTCCTTAGAGGTAATCTTGTCTCCTGGTCCTCCAAGAAACAATCCGTTGTCGCCCGATTCAGCATAGAGTCTAAATATAGAGCGCTCGCTCATGCCTCTGCAAAAATCATCTGGGTGCAACAACTACTGTCTGAGATTGGTGTCAAACATAAGTGGGCTCAAGTTCTATGGTGTGACAACCTCAGCGCCGGTGCTCTAGCTGTCAATCCGGTGTTTCATGCGTCGACCAAGCACATTGAGATCGACATTCACTTCGTTTGTGGTCAAGTCTTCGTGGTCAACTTGATGTTCGTTATGTCCCATCCTTCGACCAAATCGCTGACTGTCTCACCAAGCCCTTAACACACTCACAGTTCTTCCACCTTCGATCCAAACTTGGTATAGTAGAACTACCCTCTCGTTTGAGGAGGGATGTTAAGGATATTAAAGATGCCAACACATAAAGTCTAGCCTATCTACCAAAAGAATAGGACTTATTAAAGGATTAGGTTGGTTACAACAAAATCTCTAACTATTTGTATTTGTTGAGTTATTTTTGCATTACCAAATTAGGGAATCCATATTTTATAAATACCTCACCTATGTACATTTCAAATATAAGAAATCATAAAGGAAAACTTTGCTTGCCGCTGTCGTTTGCTACCTATCGTCTACTTGATTGAGCTATCATTTACCTTGTCTAAGTGCTATCGTCCGCAACGTGAATCAAGTCATATCCTTCTACCTCTCTTTTCTAACTGTTGCACCGCTCAGCTCTGCCGCCATTACCTAGTTGTCGAAGTCTGTCACGCGTTGTCACTTCAGTCGCTGGAGTTTGCGGCTTGTTCCGTTTGAATTGGGTTGAAGATTCGAGGTGTTTTGAGGCATTGTCTGGCAGTGTTGCAATCCATTGTCTATGAATATTCATTTTGGTAATTTATGAGGATTGGTCTCCTTTGGGTTTTTTTTCAATGTGATGCCAAAAATTCGGGTTAATTCTCTATTGTTGATTGATGGTTAGTGGATGTTTTTGTGTGAAACCTTGGATTAATTGTTTGTTTGACCTCTGTTTACGGTAATTGATTTAAGGTCTATTGAGGTGAAATGTGTTGTGACTATTATGCTTTCTAGGTAAAAGACTAATTATAGGTCATGTTTTAGGTTTTGGATCAAAAAATTCATAAGCAAAGAGATAGAAACATTTGAATTTATTTAAAGAGACAAAAACGTTTGAATTTATTCAAGGTATGTAATCTTACTTCTGAAATCGCCATTAAGCTAGATGATATAAACAACATGAGAGTATTTGATTTTGTTTGTGTAACATTGATAAACATGATTGTTATATGAATAAAGAAATTTTATGACTTGATGACTGATATGTTTATGTGTGGGACCCTGAGATATGTACAATAATGTATGTTGAGAATATAAATCATGCTATGATAAATGTCGAGATTGTTTGTTTGCCCTCCTAACACCATTATGTTACAGCTCCATGGACCAACGGGTTCACAACTATATTATAGCTTTGTAAGCCACTAGTTCACCATTATATTATAGCTCTGCGGACTGATGGGTTCACCATTACATTACAGTTTCGGGGACCGGCGAATTCATAACTATATTACAGCTCCGTGGATCGATGGATGCACAACCATATTATAGTTCTATGGATCGATGAGTTCAGTATTATATTACAGCTCCGTGGACCTACGGGTTCACAACCATGTTACAACTTCGTGTTAGGTCCAGTTAAACCGTTCACTAGAGGACCATCTAAGTGTGATTAAAAAATTTTGTGTGTGTTCCATCTGCATGTTTGGATTTATTGGACATAAATGGATAGTCTGATCATGCATTACTTACTGAGTATTTTTTTTACTCGTCTTTTATTATGATACATTTTTCAGGTAAAGGCAAGGAACATACCAGGCGCTTGGAGAGGAGATCTGTTGAAGGTGCCATATGGGAAAAGTGTTAATGGTTCCGCTCAGTGTCATGTTTTAATGAAACTTCAAATGTTTGAATGAAAACGTTTGAGCTTTGAATTTTAAGTTTAAATGTTTTACGATTTATTTATATATTTATTTTCGGTGATTTAGAGATCCCGAATAAAATAATGTTCTATTATTTAGAAAACTATTATTTTACAATAAAAGGGTTGATAGTTTGTGTTTCAAAATTACATGCATGTTAGTAATGACACAGTTAGAGATCTTGAGAAGTCGGGTCGTTACTAAATTTATCAGACATATAGTGAAGAAGAAGTCAATCTATTTTGGATAGATTTAACAGTGTGAACATAAAGGGTAAATACACTCATAATATAATGTCTTATAAGTCTAAAAGACAACATCTTATAGCCATAAAAACATGCTGACAATAATAGAAACCCTCTCCAAGGTTCTAAACAAGCAATTCTCTATCTCCGATGGCACTCCTCTTGAAAATCCCTATATCTATCGGAGCACGATTGGCACCCTACAGTACTTAACCACCACGAGACCTGACATTACATATGGAGTTAATCATCTAAGCCAGTACTTAAAGCAACCCACGGACGTTCACTGGCATGCGGTGAAGAGAGTTCTAAGATATGTCCGTAGCACTCGACACTTTGGCTTCTATATTCAACATGGGTCCGACCTCTCTGTTTCGTCCTTCTCCGATGCCGATTGGGCAGCCAACATAGACGATCGAAAATTAGTTACTTCTTATTGCATTTTCCTTGGAGGTAATCTTGTCTCCTGGTCCTTCAATAAACAATCCGTTGTCGTCCAGTCCAGCACAAAGTCTGAATATAGAGCGCTCTCTCATGCCTCTGCAAAAATCATCTTGGTGCAACAACTACTGTCTGAGATTGGTGTGAAACATAAGTCGGCTCCAGTTCTATGGTGTGACAACCTCAGCGTCGGTGCTCTAGCTGTCAATCCAGTGTTTCATGTGCCGACCAAGCACATTGAGATCGACATTCACTTCATTTGTGGTCAAGTCCTCCATGGTCAGCTTGATGTTCGTTATGTCCCATCCTCCAACCAAATTTCTAACTGTCTCACCAAGTCCTTAACACACTCATAGTTCTTCCACCTTCGATCCAAACTTGGTGTAGTAGAACTACCCTCTCGTTTGAGGGGGGATGTTAAGGATATTAAGGATGCCAACACATAAAGTCTTACCTATCTACCAAAAGAATAGGACTTACCAAAGGAATAGGTTGGTCACAACGAAATCTCTAACCATTTGTATTTGTTGAGTTATTTTGCATTCCCAAATTAGGGATTCCATATTGTATAAATACCTCACCTATGTACATTTCAAATATAAGAAATAATAAAGGAAAACTTGGCTTGCCACTGTCGTTTGCTAACTATCGTCTACTTGATTGAGCTATCATTTACCTTATCTAAGTGCTATCGTCCGCAGCGTGAGTCAAGCCATATCCTTCAACCTCTATTTTCTAACTGTTGCACCACTCATCTCTCCCGACATTACCTAGTTGCCGAAGTCCGTCACGCGTCGTCGCTTCAGTCCCTGGAGTCTACAGCTTGTTCTGTTTGAGTTGGGTTGAAGATTCGAGGTGTTTTGAGGCATTGTCTGGCAGTGTTGCAATCAATTGTTAGTGAATATTCATTTTGGTAATTTATGAGGCTTGGTCTCCTTTGGGGTTTTTTTCAATGTGATGCCGAAAGTTCGGGTTAATTCTCTATTGTTGATTGATGGTTAGGTGGATGTTGTTGAGTGAAACCTTGGATTAATTATTGGTTTGACCTCTGTTTAAGATAAGTGATTTAAGGTCTATTGAGGTGAAGTGTGTTGTGACTATTATGCTTTCTGGATAAAAAACTAATTATAGGTTATGTTTTAGGTTTTGGATAAAAAAATTCATAAGCAAAAAGATAGAAACATTTGAATTTATTTAAAGAGACAAAAACGTTTGAATTTATTCAAGGTATGTAATCTTACTTCTGAAATCGCCATTGAGCTAGACGATATAGACAAGATGAGAGTATCTGATTTTGTTTGTGTAACATTGATAAGCATGATTGTTATATGAATAAAGAAATTTCATGACTTGATGACTGATATGTTTTTGTGTAGGACCCTGAGACACGTACAATAATGTATGTTGAAAATATAATTGATGCTATGATAAATTTCGAAAGTGTTCGTTTGCCCTCCTAACACCATTATGTTACAGCTCCATGGACCAACGGGTTCACAACTATATTATAGCTTCGTAAGCCACTAGTTCACCATTATATTCTAGATCTGCGGGCTGACGGGTTCACCATTACATTATAGTTTCGAGGACCGACGAATTCATAACTATATTACAACTCCGTGGATCGATGGATGCACACTCATATTATAGTTCCTTGGATTGACGAGTTCACCATTATATTATAGCTCCATGGACCTACGGGTTCACAACCATATTACAACGAGTTAAACCATTCACTAGAGGACCATCTAAGTGTGATTAAAAAATTTGTGTGTGTCCCACGCACATGTTTGGATTTATTGGACATGAATGGATAGCCTGATCGTGCATTACTTACTGAGTATTTTTTTTTTACTCCTCTTTTATTATGATACGTTTTTTAGATAAAGGCAAGGAACATACCAGGCGCTTGGAGAAGAGATCTATTGAAGGTGCCATATGGGAAAAGTGTTAATGGTTCCACTCAGTGTCATATTTTAATGAAACTTCAAATGTTTGAATGAAAATATTTGAGCTTTGAATTTTAAGTTTAAATGTTCAACGATATTTATATATTTATTTTCGGTGATTTAGAGATCCCAAATAAAATAATATTTTATTATTTAGAAAATTATTATTTTACAATAAAAAGGTTGATAGTTTGTGTTTCAAAATTACATGAATGTTAGTAATGACACAGTTAGAGATCTTGAGAAGTCGGGTCGTTACTAAATTTATTAGACATATAGTGAAGAAGAAGTCAATCTATTTTTGATAGATTTAGCGGTGTGAACATAAAGGGTAAATACACTCATAATATAATGTCTTATAAATCTAAAAAACAACATCTTATAACCATAAAAACATGCTGACAATAATAGAAACAATATATATTAATATCTCATACACTTACTAGAAATTATCATTATTAAAGGTGAAAATAAAAGACAAAAAATATCATATATAAATGTATGTTTAACTCCACTATAGTATATCAAATACGTTGATTGTGGTTGTGTCGGGTGGGATAAAGAAAGAGAAAGACTAATTCCTTGGAAGGGTAGGCAAAATTGGTTTTGGGACGGATTTCAATTTAAGAAATTTAGGAAGTTTTGGTTTAGTCACATTTGGTAATTCTCGTAATTTAGGAACCACAGGTTTAAACACATTCAGTAACTCACGTAATTTTAGTAGCTCAAGTTTTGGGGGATTTGAAAGTTTAGACATATTGGAAAAACAAAATTTAGGAAATTTGGAGAAATCAAGGTTAGGTATTTTTGGAAATTCATACAACTTTTGGAGTTCAGGAACATCAGGCTTTTCCAATGTTGGAAGGTAAGACAATGTAGGCAGACTCAACCTTCGATCGTGAAGGAAGCTTAAGCTTTGACAAACTGGGTATTTCTGACTTCGTAAGCACTCCAAATACTTAGGTTTAATAGGTAAAATTCCAAAATACTCTGATATTATTGATATACTTTAGGTTTGTCAATTAAGTATATTGATGACATACTGAATATCAAGTATATTAGCGAAGTGACATACCTAAGGTTGAGTAAATATAGATTATAAACTATTGATATAAACTCAAGTAATATAAATTGAGGTTGACACGTGTAGCAAGATTAATTTCACACTTTGAAAGACACATTTTTAGCACTAAAAGCTCACTTTACTCTTCTTTACTCACTTTATTCTTTACAGACATGCAGAGAAAGAAGAAATGTTGAAGATGGCGTTCAGGAGAAAGCTTCTTTGAGATGAAGAAAGTTGTAGAGATTAATTTTCGAAAAGAGGGAGAAGGAAGAAGAATGAGACCACGATTTTATTTCTTTAGACTTGATCAGAGCTGTTTGAGATTTTTTACTTTTTCTTTTTTCCTTTCTTCAGAAATATTAAAAAACCCAATTTTGACCTATCTGACAGAAGATGGAGTTTCTTAAGAGTGTTGAGTTCTTTATTAACTCAACTAAGAAGGATAGAAGAAATACGAGAATTTCTTCGTAACTTGAAAGGAGGACGAGTCACGTTGAACAACTGATGTTAAAAATTTATCCTTCCTAGAGGGAGTTAGTAAAAAAATTACTGCTTTTCTTTACTGCTTTCTAGCTTAGCTTTTTGTTTTGTTTTTTTTTTTTTTTTTTTTTTTTTTTGTAGGAACGGACCCTAAAGGAGAAGAGTATAAATTTTTGTGGTGAGTTTTATCACCACACCTCAAAGACTGAGTACGAGAACAATTTTATATTCTTTCATTCTTGCTATCATTCTATATAAGCTTTCATTGAATTGATATCTTAGTTGAATTGATTGTTTGTATATATACAAAATTTGAGATATAATTGTCTTTGGTGTCCAAAGAGCAATTGGCTCATGTGTGTGTTTTTATGGCTTCATGACTACATAGCTTGTATGATAGAACTTAGGATAAAAGAACAAAATGATCCGTTGTAGATATCTCTCATAATTAATATTGTCGTGACATTTCTATTGTTCTTCTGACTTGTTATAGACTTAATATGGAGCATTATCATGCACAAAAATTAGTTGTAATGCTAGCTTTGTTATAATCAAAAGACTTAGGGGAGTTAAAACATATTCATGGTTTTTTGAAGTAGTAGATTAAGTGCTTAGTAATAATTGATTTTAATTAGATAAGCTCGATATTAGAATTGTAATTCGACGAGACAACCTTAAATCGGGAACCCCTTAGTAAATTTTGGTTTTTTTTTTTCCGTATTTTTCTTTCATTTACTTTTCTAAATTATTCTTACAATCAAAATCCTTTATATTTTATCACATTGGTTCCCCTTGCAATTTGACATGGTATCACTTGTTTCACAAACTAGAATAATCAACCTAGTTTTATTTTGGCTAGTATGACAACATAACCAAGTGATATAGATATTTTTATCTTGTTTAAAATCATATTTTAAAATATTATTAATCTTTGCATAAAGGAAATAATTTATTCACAAAGAAAATTAATGAATAAATAATTGTGCTAAGTGCAAGTGCATATACTTGGATAACTAGTCTATCATATATATACCTTTAAATGGCTCGAGTTTGATCGTTAAGTTAAATTTATCAGACATACTAATTAAGAAAGTCAATCTATTTTGGATAAATGATTTAGCAGTCTGAACATTAAGGGTAGAAGAAATATTCTTTCATAAAATAATGTTTTATAAGTCTAGAAGTCAAGATTTATTTATATCCAATGATCATAGAAACATGCTGGTAAGAATAAAGAATAATCTATGTGACTTTGTATCATATCATCGAGTTGCAGTGATATATGTGAACCAATCTGTGTGATAATACTTCTATGTGAACTAATTCCATAACTCATGGGCTATTTTGCTATTTAAGTGTTGTGTACTGATGGTCTGTGTGACATGATTGTCTCAACACTTAAGTTTCTGCTTTATTTTATTGTGTGAGCACAATATACATGTGTTTGGCTATGTGACACGGTTATATATGGTGGAGATAAGATTGAGACACGTTGCTGCTTTATGAGTCGGGAATTGATTCTTAGCATACATAAAACTAAGCTAGAAGGGACAAAGAAGAAACTAAACTAGAGATTGAGATATTTAGATGCAACAAGAGTGTTTTAGAAGGCTCAAGTTCAAATTTGAGCTAACTAGATATAAATTGAACAAAAAAATCACGAAACAAGGAGTCCATCCCAATATATATGAGGAGGAAGTGTCTCAACCACAAAAATGACTTTAAGAAATTGTTATAGCAGTTAAAGAGCCAAGAGACTCAAGGTGTCTGCATCGAGATATTGTTTATAGCATCTCTCGACGGTCTTGTGTTTGACATATTTAGACGCATACTTGAATTGTTTTAATATTTTATGAAATTAGGGTATCATTGAGATGTTGTCACTAGCATCTTCTTTTATCTCCAAATTTATGACATGGATTACGGAATCTTTAGTATGATTTCTTGAGAGCTTTATGATTTGTTTTACCATCTCTTTTCATATTTCATACTGTATAGAATTTCACCCAGACGTGTGTAGTTAGATTTCAGGTTTTTTATTCTAGTATTGGTCAGTCCAATTATAAGGCAGTGAGCATTTAAGTTTCAGTTGTCTATCCAAGAATTCTTTCTTTCGTTCTATATAAGCTTTCATTAATCATTAAATTGACATCTCAGTTGAATTGATTGTTTATATACATACAAATTTCGAGATATATCGTCTTTAGTGGAAAAAGATCAACTGGCTTGTATGTGTATTTTTATAATTAGTATTATCGTAGTATTTCCATCGTTCTTCTAATTTGTTACAAATTTCGAGATATGTCTACATAGCTTGTACGATAGGACTTAGGATAAAAGAATAAAACTTGATTCGTTGTATCTATCTCTCATAATTAGTATTATCGTAGTATTTCCATCCTTCTTCTAATTTGTTACAAAGTTAATATGGAACATTATCCTGTGCAAGAATTAGTTGTAATGCTAGCTTTGTTATTATAAATTGACGTAGTATAGCTTTGTTAAACTTATTCATGGTTTTCTGAATTAGTAGACTAAGTATTCTGTACTAATAATTGATTTTATTAGGTAAGTTCAATATCAGAATTGTAATTCGGCGAGACCACCTTAAATTAGGAACCCCTTAGTAAAATTTGATTCTTTTTCTATATTTTTCTTTAATTTATTTTTTTGAATTATTCTCACACTCAAAACACTCCCTATTTTATTACATTGATTCTCTTGAAATTCGACATAGTATCACTTATTCCACATGCTAGAAAAGTAAACTTAGTTTTATTTTGACTAGTATGACAATATGACCAAGTGATATCAATATTTTAATCCTTGTTTAAAATCATATTTAAAAATATCATTAATCCTTGAATAGAGGAAACAATTTCTTCCCAAAGATAATTAAAGAATAAAATAATTGTAATAAGAGTCCGACATATATATTATGATAACTAATCGATTACATATATCCTTTTAAATGGCTTGAGTTTAATCTTTTAGCTGAATTTATCAGACATGGTGATGAAGAAATTAATCTATTTTGGTTAGATTTAGCAGTGTGAACATAAATGGTAAAATAAATATTCATTCATAATATGATGTTTTATGTCTAAAACACAACATCCTATAACCATAAAAATACAAAGACAAGAATAGAAACAACATATATCAATATCTCATACACTTACTAGAAATTATAATTATTAAAATTGAAAATAAAAGACGATAGATATCATATATAAATGTATGTTTAACTCCACTATAGTATATCAAATATGCTCGATGTGGTTGTGTGGGGTGGGATAAAGGAAAAGAAAGACTAATTCCTTTAAGGCAGAATTGGTTTTTGGATATTGGATTTCAATTTAGTAAACTTAGGAAGTTCTGGTTTAGACATATTTGGTAATTCTGGTAATTTAGGAACCTTAGGTTTAATCACTTTCGGTTGTAATTTTGGGAGCTCAATTTTTGGGAGATTTGAAACTTTAGATAGATTGGGAAAACCAAATTTAGGCATTTCTGGAACTTTATGAAATTTGGAGAAATCAAGATTAGGTACTTTTGGCAATTCAGACATCTTTGGGAGTTCAGGAATATTAGGCTTTTCCAGTAGAAGGCGAGAGAATGAAGGTAACTCAACCTTCGGTAGTGAAGGAAGCTCAGACTTTGGCAAATTGGGTATTTTTGGCTTTGAAAGCACTCCTTCTACCTTAGGTAATGGTGTCTCCAAGGGATGTCTTGCGCTCACTGTCATGATAAAAAAATCAAAGCTCGTCAACATAAAAGTACTAAGTATTAGAGGAAATGTAGAGGTTGAAAATCGATGAGTAGCCATTGGATTCGAAATCAACCAGATAAAATAAATTTGTACAAGATTATAAATTATCTATCGTGAAATGGAGTTGACTTGATTATGTAAGTCGTGATGGTCTCAATTTATAGCATGTAGAACTATTTATAGGTAAAAGGGAATAGTGGAAGAGAGCATATATCAGTTGTCAGAGAAGAAATGATTGGTAGAAAAAGTGTTGGTTCAAATTTCCCACCTAATGAATATGACTATTCAAAGTTAATTGTAACAAAAGTTAAGCTCCAACCTGTACATGCATATTTTGCTATACATTGCAAGACACCATCATATATCTTTATTCTCTAATAAGCTTTAATAATTTATTCTTTTATATGGAGATAAAAATTAACAATTGCTTGTGTGATAGTTCATATATATTTTATTTTCCCAATAAAATAATAAATTAGAATAGTTTATTTATGGTTGTTAATCATTAAAGATGAGTAAAAAACATTAATTTTAAGTAATTCCCAAAGAAAGAAAAAGAAAATTAAATCTTGAATGTAACTTATCCTCAAGTAGTTTCAAATGGTAGTTTTCATGCGTAGTTGGAAAACAAATCGAAATTAGCAAGCGTGTCTGTACTTTCTTTTTCCTTCTTTTGTAGATTTAAAAAGGTAAAAGTCCAAAATATCCTGTAATATTGATATACTTTAAGTTTGTCAGTTAAGCATATTGAGTGAAGTGATATACTTGACACTGAGTAAATATAGATCATATATAATTGATATACTTCATTTTAAGTATAACATAACAAGTCAATCAAGTGGTACAAGTTGAGGTTGACACATGCAGAGGTAGAAGAAATGTTGAAGGAGGTGATTGGGAGAAAGCTTCTTTGGGATGAAGAAAGTCGTAGAAATTAATTTTTAGAAGGAAGGAGAATGAGACAGAAATTTTATTTCTTTAGACTTGATTGAGCCGTTTGAGTATTTTTATTCTTTCTTTTTCCCTTTTTCAGCAATATTATACAATCAAATTTCAACTTATCTGGCATCGTTTCGAAGATAGAATTTTTTTATGAGCGTTTAGTTCGTTATCAACTCAAGTAAGAAGGGGCCGAAGAAATACAAGAATTTCTTCGTATATTGAAAGGAGGATGAGTAACATTGAGCAACTGAAGTTAAAAATTTGTCCTTTGTGGAGGGACCCATATGACAAATTTACGGCTTTCTTTACTACTCTCTTGCTTAGCTTTTTATTTTCTTTTATAGGAACGTATCGTAAAAGAAAAAGAATATCAATTTTCGCGGCGAGCCCTATCATCACACCTCAAAGACCTTGCACGAAAACGATTACAGGGGAAGTTTTCTATTCCTTTATTTTTAATTTAATTTTTATTAAGCTTTCATTAGGATACATTGGGGATAACGTATCATTTTAGGTTGAGAGTGGTTGATTTGCATGTCTTACAAGTTCTTGAGCACCTGAGCTTGGACTTTGTAGTTGAGTACATTGATATGTTGATTGTTCAACATGTAATGTGATGATGATTTTCTGTGATAAACTTTAGATAACTTGTATTTATATTATTTAGGATTCATAACAATGTATGCATGATTTTGGGCTAATTTTAAATGTTTTCTTGATTCTTTTGCATTTTTTAGCATATAGCTACTTTATTTATGTCCTTCAATGCTTATGATTGGGTTATTTGGTCAATAGGCTTGTTGTCACTCCGGAAGACCCCACTAGTTAGGGAGTCACCTTGCTTGATATTTTATAATATGAGACTTAGGGAAAAGAAAAGAAATATTTGAGCTCAAAAACAAAGAAGGCTAAAGAGTGAAAAAAATTGTTGATGAAAAATATAAATATGTAATGTATATGCGTTTTGGGGTTAAAGAGTTTTCTTTACTATGATCAGTTAGAATACCCGTGAGAAAAGATTGGGTATGGTTCTGTACAGTGAATGTGTGAAAGCTAGTACCCTTTGGTAAAAGGGAATACAAGTTTCGTAGGTGTGCTTTTAGCCACCTTAGTCAAAATTTGATTGATTTAGACTGCTTAATAATTGGTGCTTGAGCCATGTAGGGAAAATACAAGTTCTGGGTTGAATAAAACCTTTTCGGACTGGTAAAGACCTATATAGGATTTCGTAAGCACGTGCACACGTCAAGGATAAAGATTTAGTTTTAAATTCCTAATTGAATGAAAGCATTTGGATGATTCTATATTTGTGAATACTGTCAATATCTTTAGCCTTGAGATTAGAGTCAGTCACTTCACCACATGATTCATATATATATATTTTTAGTTGTGCTCGAGGACGAGCAAAGTTTAGGTTGGACTTGTTTGTTAGATCTCAAAAAAAGCTAATTTTATGGCTTTAATCTCACCTGCTTGTTAAGTATAATGTGTTTAAATATCTATTTTTGTAAGAACTCGAGAAAATCATGCATTCCTCAACTTTTTAGCTCATTTAGGATTATTTTGGATCTATCGGGAGTAATATCGAGCCCCGAGAACTTGAAAGATGTGAATAGACCAAATTGCAGCACCATAGTGGCACAATACTCGACAACGTAAGACAAAATGCATCTCAAGGTGGGAGCACCGTGACGCTCCAAACATTGACGGAGAAGACGCATACGTGCAAGATCTCTATCCCCCCCCCCTCCTCCCGTCACACTTCGGTAAAGAGCTTTTTAGGGCCAAGCGCCGTGGCACCATCAGGAATTTCATAAATAGTTCTTTCTTTTAGGGTTTTCGATGGTGGAACCATTGAGATCAATGTAAAGGTTCAAATTCTTCTTCTTCCTCTGTTTTTCTAGCATTGTTAGGTAAGATTTTAACATTCTTTTGGGTTGTAACTAAAGATTGGATGCTCCCCTCTCCTTCTTATCCATAATATATGGAGGTCAGTAATTTTCTTATACATTTCTTTAATTGTTCATCTAGCTTAAAATCACAAAAGTACCATTGGTTAATCATATATGCTAGGAATATAGGTTATCCATAAACCTAAAATGAATGGATTAATTAATTTGAAGGATAATTTGTTTAATTAGTTAGACTACCTAATTAATTAACCATACAATGGAACCCTTAATCTTAATGTAAATGAATGAAATATCATGCAATGGAAGACTTTAGAATCAATAAGTACTTAAAATACATTTAATTTAAGTTATAAACATGTTGTTCATATAATATTCAGAAGAGGGTTTCAAACACATGTTACCTTTGAAGTTTTCCTTCACAAATTCAGTCGAAATCCACCAAGATAGAGCTTGACACTTCAAGAGGACTACCACCGAGATCTTCTCTACTATGCTCAAGCTAGAACGTGTGGTGGAAACACTTAAATCAAGTTGAATCGATGAAGGACAAGTGAAGGATGTATAGGGTTTTCAGGTTTTTACTTCAGCAAGTAAAACTAAGAATGTTTAATGATCTTCATGCATGGAGCTTCTATATATAGGTAAAATTCATGCAAATATACAGGGTTGCTTGGAAGGCAACTCCTCCTTAAAGATCATCACAAATTCAATTGGATTTTGGTGATATTCTATCAAATGTAGTTAGTGGATTTTTCCCAAAAATTGAAAAACCCATTAACTTAATATGATTTCGAAAATCATTTTATTTAATTATTTAAATTACTTTTATGAAATTAATTCAAAAAACATAATTTAAATAAAACTAATTTTGATTAATTTTTAGTTAAAATAATATTAATTTAATATCTAAATATTAAATTAATAAAATATCAAATTCACCAATAAATCAATTTTATATTTAAATCATAATTTAAATATTAATTGATTTTCCAATTTCGTTTAATTTCGATTAAAATAAATGTTTTTAATTGTATCATAAACAATCAATCTAGAACCCTAAATATGACTTTGAACATTTCAAATTCATAACCCTAATTTCATACATCAATACTCAATTTTTTATTCCAATTTAATGAGCTAGTAAAGGAACCTAATGGACCTACAGATCATGAGCTACAATTATTTGTACTTAATTCGTTTAAAACTATTTAATCAAATTAATTACTATTCGTTAACTATCAAGACACACCACTATAGCTCGATAGTTGCACTCTTCTCACTGTAGATATATTTCTATCCATATAAGCCATAGTCAGTAAGTCGATCCTTCACAGGTTGTTCGTAATTATAGCTGGGTCAAAATTACCGTTTTACCGTTGTAAATACATCTTATTCCTTAAGTTCCCACTGACCCTCCAATGAACAATTTGATTCATAATACTACTTATGAATCATATCCTTTTCTACCATGAGAAGGCGAGGCCCCAATTGTTCAAGACCTAGAATCAGCACTTAAGAGAACAACCTATCTGCTAACCTTAAAATGGGTAGGAGTGAATCCATCTTGTATGTCCCCAGCTATCCATCCGGTCTTATCCCCAAAATTGAAGGCTTATTGAGTAGTGCTATTTGACTACTCTCACCCATGCATATCAAATGATAATCCCAAATAAACAGACGTTCATAGCTAGCTCAGGATTAAGATCAAGTTATCCTAGGTTACTTAAGTATGAAATACTCAGTTTTAACAGTAAACGGTCATTATAAAGAAAAGTAACTATTTTATGGTCCAGTCTATATGCAAATTTATTGCATAGGATGCTCCCACTCACATGTCTCTACATGAATGATCTGTGGATCACGTCATCTATATTACCTATACAAAATGTGTCGCATCCAATAGGGTTATCAAGATGAGATACCCAATTGAATCCATATACTTATAGACCATTTAGGCTATATACTATTAACTTGATCCTACTTATGTCACCACATAAAGTTAAAGTATTCATACTATAGTCATGGATATGTTTATTTGATTTTCATAATAGAATGCAAAATCAAAAACTTTATTGAATAAGATACTCAATAATATTTTATTGATAAATAGAATGTTTAATATAAAATTTACAAACTGCGAGTTCTAGGACATTCCCAACATAATGTACATGTTCTTAGTCTTAGATGGACACTTTCGAACCCAATATGACTTAAGCATGAGGTTTAGTTAGGGCTTAGGCTTTAATTTATAGTTAGGGCACTTCCTTGGTTTAATCAATTGATTTGGCTACCTGTAGCGTTGATGAGTTTGGTTAGGCTGAATAAGTCGTTGTGTATCTATGAATCGAATGCATATTTAATCAATAGAAATAGATGATCGAAATTGCATAGGAAACCCTCTTGCTCTCGAAACTAGATTTTCCTATATTTGTTACATTTACACGCTTGCTTTTATTTTGGTGCATTATCACTCTATCCACATGCAACCCCTCGCCCCCACCACCCCCACCCTTAGTTTACCTCGATAACTAGGAAATTAACTTAATGAAATTTATACTAGCGCTTCCCTGCAGATTGATCTAAACTTGCCACTGTTGCTATTTGTGTAGTAGTTGTACAGTTCGGTATTTATAAATTCATTTGATTAGAGGTTTGCATGCGACTGTAAATCTCTACTATCAGTAATTTTCAACCGCAATCAGATTGAGAATCCTCCACGCCTCAAATAGATGATACGATTTGATTAAAGATTTTGAGGTGGACCCCACAACTCATTGCGACTACCAAATGCACATAAATTAAAAACAAAAGCAATCAATTAGGACATTCTTTTTAAATTACCATGGATGGATTACCTTTCACTTAGGGTAAACATGACCTTAATTTGATCATTTTATGGTTACTTTACGATATAATGAGAATTTTGGGAAAGAGAGTGTGTCAAGAGACTGAAGCGTTATTGGGCTTTAACTTAGTCAAAGCTAAGGTTTGACCAATGTAATTTAATTTAAAAAAAAAATAAGGTAGAATTTTTATAGGAAAATTTTCACAGATAACAAAAATGTCAAACTATTTACAGAAAAATGAAAAAAAAAACACCGATGGACATTGGTAAACTTCTATCAACATCCATCGGTGATAGACTTCTATCAGTTTCTATCAATGATAGATTTCTATTAGTGTCGAACAAGACTTCTATTAGTTTTTATCAGTGACGGATTCTTATTAGTTTCTATTATTGATAGACACTGTTAGACTTCTAAATGCCTCTATCGGCCTCTGTCAAAAAAGATCAAATTTTTGCTATTTTGTGTAAATTGTTTCCCTTATTTTTCTATTTTTGAAAATCTCCCATTTTCTTATGTGTAGTTGCAACTCCTCCCCTTCCCACATATTCTTCTTCTTCTTTGTGTAAGCTATCAACGCCACACACCATTAGCCTCCAGCCGCTGGCCCTTGACCATCGGTCCCTACCATTAGTCGCCGTCGTTGGCAATGCCACCACTATCAAATCGACGTTTGCCGACAATCGTCGCTGCCTATGGTGAGTCCAACGATGATCTCTCTCTAAGTTGTTCAAGCTTCTGGTATCCAAACACCGTCACCACTTTTTGTGTCGCAACTCACCACTGCCACCTCAGCTCATCGCCAATCGTGGATGTCACTGATTTGATGATTCGTGGTAAGTAAAACATAGTATGTTTTTAGTTTGGGTTAAATGAGTTTTTGTGTGATTTTAAGGTTGCATTCATAACTAATCAGTGGTTAAAGCTACTATCTTATGGGTTTGAGGTTAGTTTTGGGTGTCGTTTGTGGGTGTTTTGGTGTAAATTTTATTGGTTTGTCGAAGAAGATGTTCCTCCAACAAATTTGGTGTCCGTGTGCATGGATTCATTGATGCAAAGAAAGAAGTTGGTGTTCTTCTTCCTTCGACAAAAATAAGGTGTTTGGGAGGCTATTAATTTGTTGAAATAAAAGGGAAAGAGAAGGTGAATACTTCGTCTCTCACATTGATTGACCTTGTTAGGTTTGGAGTTGAAGTTATTCCCGAGAAAGAAAATTCCTTACCTTGTTATTCATCTAGCCACATGCATGGGTTTATTTCCTTACCAAGGAACCCTAAAGATACCGTTGATTCGTATGTTGATGTTAAAATTTAAATTAGGGTTCCTAAGAGTAGGTGTGTTGTTGATAATAATCATGTTTCTAGTTCTTGCAATACTAAATCTAGTTTATCTGAATCTAGTGTGCTTGTTGAAGAAAATGTTGTTGTTCCTTGTAGTTTTGAGATAGAAAAAGAGTGTTTGCATGTATATGAGGAGAATGCTTTACACGATCTTATTGATAGAGCGATTTTTGAAACGATAGCTTCTATATCCACACTTCCTGTAATTAATGCTTCTGAGAATCTCATTGAGAATGTTGAACTTGATGTTTCTCATGAAATCGTACAACCTATTGAGGAGGGTGTTAATGCTCCTCTTGAGGTGGTTTCATTGATTAACCAAGGAAATGTGAATGATGATGTGGTTGATGACCCAATGACTTTTGAAAATGTTGAGTGTTTGAAAGATGTTGTCCGGTCTAATGTTGTCCACGAATCTAGTGATTTAAATGCTAAGAAAAATGTGACTGTTAACAGTATTGATGGTGCATCATTTGAGATATCCGAGTCTGTGTAACGACCCATGTTTAGGAGGGGTACATGAATGAATCGAGACTACATGCAAATGAGAGAGATCTTAAGGACATGAAAGTATGGTTGAGAAAGGCTTAAAAGAATTGACGTCCATACCTATACTAAAAAAGTGCACCTTCCTTGTCAGGGGCTCAATCATAGGAATTCCAAAGTTAAGTGTGTTAAGCATAGAGCAATCCTATGTTGGGTGACCTCTTGGAAATTTCCCTAGGATGTATATGAGTGAGGACAAAGCATGTTGAAAGAACTAGTTTCGATTATAGGGATAGTCTTTCTGAGCCATTGTAGATAGTATCAGAGTCCCTTGTAACCTGACACGTTATTCTCTTGTGCTTCCAATACTGAAGACTAACATGCTTTTTCCTCACTCAGATGCATCCTAGGAAAATTTCCAAGAGGTCACCCAACATGGGATTGCTTCCAAGCGAAGCATGCTTAACTTTGGAGTTCCTATGATTGAGCCACCGATAAGGAAGGTGTAGCTTCTTCGTATAGGTATGGAATTCAATTCTTTTAAGCCTTTCTCAACCATTCCTTCATGTCCTTAGGATCCCTGGGTCGTTAAGTTCATCTGATGATGGTAAGCCTGTTCCAAATCATTGTTACAAGTGATGGAACACGAGACACACGCAGCAGAAAAAGGACCTAATTACACTCTAATTGCTTTTAATTAAAAGGAAATTAGCATGCAATTTGAAGGAAAAACAGTAAATTAAAATTACCTTTGAAGCTCCCGAAAACCTCTTTTCCTCGCTGAATCTTGACCCAAACTCTTCTGGACCACCACTAGAGTTGACCTACTATCCTCTGGACTCAGAACCGGGTTGTGGGACCCGATGGATGAAGAAAATCGAGAGAGAGAAAGAGATGGAAAAGAAATGGAATTTCTTTTGGTTTGGGTTTTTCTCTCTGTTTTTTTTTTTTTTTACAGCCCATTTTAGGAAAAAAAAAATTTGAAAACATGGCCAAAAAACTTTAATCCAAATTCAAAAGCCCATTTTATAGAAAAAAACCATGCAACATTTGCATGAAACAAATCTATAAAAATCCAACACCTAGAATCCACTATCTAATGAACAATTGGTTTAAGATCCAACCTATAAACCAAACCCCTCTCGGGCCAAGGAGAGGGTGGGGCACCTTGTTCAAGACCTGGATTTAGTACTAAAGGGAACAACCTATCTACTATCCCTACAACGGGTAGGAGTGAATTCCGTCTTACACCCTATGTTCCCAGCTATCCACCTGATCTTACCCCTGAAATGGGAGGCTTATTAGGCCAACGATGATGAGCTACCCTCACCTATGCAGATCTAAGGATAATTCCAAGTGAACAGAAGTTCATAGTTAGCTCAGGATTAAGATTAAGTTACCGAGGTCGTCAATTAATGAAATAGTTAGTTTTATACATAAAACGATATTTAGAACGTAAAAAGTGACTATTACATGGTTTAGTCTTATGCAAACTCATTGCATATGATGACCCCACTCACATATCTCTATATGAATGATTTAGGATCACATCGTTTCTACTAACTACAAATTGGGCTGCATCCATAGTGACCTCAGAATAAGGCGCCCAACCTTATTCATATACTATAAACCATTTTGGCTATATATTTGAACTTGATCCCACATTTATGTCACAACATAAAGTTCAAATTACATTAAATAGCCTCAGAACCTTAGTTTATTGGATTCAAAATTATAATTTCAATAACAACTTTATCGAAAAATAAAATAGAATATGTTTATTAATTTACAAACTAAGAGTTTTAGGACATAAAATCCAACAACTAGACCTCAATTAACTCCAAAGGAAATAAAGTTGGTCCTTCTAGACCTACTACATCAAATGTATCATTTGTTCCATTCGATGGTGTTTCTTTTCACTAAGGTAGGGGCTAGTATGTGGAAATTTGTGGTTAAATGGAACATTGTGGATTAAAAGGAACATAATATAGTTGGTCTAATTTTGGGACCATTATACCATTAAATTGTGAGAGAATTTATTGTCAATCTTTCTCTAGAGTTTGACAATCCTAATGACCGTGATTTTCATAAAGTTCATTTACGAAGGCATCAATTCATCTTTACTGTTGATCTCATTAACAAATATCTCAACAGAACTGTTCCTGTTGATGTTTCTAAAAAGCGACCATTAGTGAGAGAGTTGACATTTGAATTGATCAATGGGGCAAGGTCATCTTGGCCTAAGAAGGTCAATTGTCCACTTCCATTTTGAGTACTAACTATGATGTGCTTGGATTGGGATCTTCGACTAGTGTCCTTCCTCCCACAAATCAGGTTTTTTTGTTTCTCTCGCTACATTGTTATATCAGATTGGGACTAGGGCTCGTTTCAACCATGAAAATTTTGTACCTAATCAGATCAAACGCCACATTAGATCTCAAGACTTGAAATTACCTTTCTTCTATCCTTGTTTAATTTGTGGAGTTTTGCTTGCTCAGAAACCATTTTTGATCAATGCTAGGGAACCTATTGGTCCTACTCCTGTTCTCATTTCAATTAATCCCAAACATTACAAAATTATCATGTGCTAGATCTAGTTGCTTCTTCCATTATGTTGATGGTCTTAGTCAAGCCTTGGTTGAATCTTCTTTTGGAAGTCGAGTTTTCATCATATTTCAAATGAATCCAACGATTTTTATGCTCAGATTTAGAGGCTTCATGAGCGAAAAACGACTGTAGAAGGGATGTTATAGACGATGCGTGTAACATTGGCCATGTTTGTTGGGGCGTCTTCCTCGCAACTACAAAACTGTTTTTTTTTAAGAAACAAATAGGGACATTTTGTGGTGATGGTGTTGTGTTAGAGATCAGAGGAAAACTGCTTGTCTAAGCTTGTTCTGTTTTGGTTCTTGATTTTAGATGAATCCAGTGTTTGTTCTTTTTTTCTTTTTGGGGTAATTTTTGATTTTTTGTTTGGTTGCCCGAATGACTTTATTTATATTTTTTATGTTGTAAAGACTTTTACATCTTCAGTTGTTACTGATAATGTCTCAACTTTATTTTTTACATTCATTATTTTGATGTCTGGTTCTTTCATATTCTACCTTAAAAAAATATCAGGCAAGGGGGAGTTTGTTGGAGATTTGCTGATCGTCTCTATATTTTCTAACACAACTTTTGGTGGTTTTTGTATTTTTAGAAAATGATGTTTTAACATTTTCCTCAACATGTTTGTTTACTACAAATTTTGTTATTTTTCTAATCAGGAATTTATTTGCAGAATATTATTTTATTAACAGATTATGAAAATCTCTAGAAATATATTGATTGATATTTTTCTTTTTATAGTGCATCTTATCTTTTTAAAAAAGGAAAACATTTTAAGGACATTCTTTCTTTAATTGGCCTCTTTATTTTTAAAGCAAATTCTAATCTTCTTTTTGCCAACAAAAGCGTAGCTCAACTAGCATAAATTCATACTATCAACCTCATGCTTTGAGTTTTGATTCCCCCACCCGACACTTTATTTACAATACCTCTTAAAAAAAAAAAAATATAATCTTCTTCCAAGGTTGCCACATTTGTTGATTATCAGAAGAGTGTAATTATTTGTGATTAAATATTGCATCATTCTGATTTGTCTTGGGAATAGATTTGTTCTTGACGGTCGTTTTCTGCATCGTGGGTTTTGTCAATCTTTGCCCACTTTATTTCTCTGTGCATATCCTTTCTATAAATAATTCAAATAACTTGAAGATACTACTTGTCTTGGGGGGGGGGGGGGGACGGGGGGGACTAAGGCATAGTTGAAGAGAATGGATTCTCGGTCTTAGAGGGAGCCTAATACTTCATACTCGAGACGGATTTCTCCACTTTAGAAAGAACCTAAGATTCATCATTGAGTTCACTAAGTTGCAAGGAAGATAATTAAATGGAGAACAGTATCACACATTATTGAAAGTTGAAGTATTCAATACTAATATTATCACACTTTAGGGAGCCTATTTCAATTGAGAGGGCGTCTCACAACTAGGGGGAGTCTAGGTGACTCGTGAGTTCAGCTTTACGTGAGTTACCTTTTAAAAAATGGATGAGTTTGTGCTTTTGCCCACAGTCATTTATCTATACTATAAATTTTAATAAATAAAAAACAATTAAAATTTCAATTTATCAAAGTAACTTTTAATTGATATATTGTTTTATCGAGATCAAATTTAAATTGCGATGTGATTTTCTTGTTCCCAAATGGACTTCTTCAGTTCTTAGAGGTTTACGCTCTACTCCGAGTCAAGACCTGCCTGATTTGGATTTGCACACATAGGATAAATGCCTCAATAGCATGTAGTAGTCAGAGTATTACAATTAATCACGTTGTAATTGATTAACATTTTAATATTAGTGGATTATCTTTCTTAGGCACACTGCCCCATAGATGTAGGTGGTTTATCACCCAACTGAGTCACAAATTCTTGTGTGCTTTTACTTGTTTTCTTGTTGTTGGTATTTTGTTGTTACAGTACATGTCAGTGCTTCCATTTAACATTCGTATTTCGAGTGACAAGTCATCCTATCGCGTTTTTCATTTATTGTAGTAGTTAAAGAGCCAAGAGACCCAAGGTGACTACGTCAAAATATTGCTTATAGCATCTCTTGACAATCCTGAGTTTGACGAATTTAGACCCACACTTTGATTGTTTTAGTATTTTATGAAATTAGGATAGCATTGAAATGTTGTCACTAGCATGTTGGCACTAATGTAGGTTTTTCTTTATACATATAATTTATTTTCTCTCCAAATTTATGCCATCGATTCGGGAATATGTAGCACGATTTCTTGAGAATTTTATGATTTTTTTTCCTCCACTTTTCATATTTCATATTGTGTAACAAAATCATTTGTGTATAGAATTTCACCATGTTGTGTCCAGTTAGAATTTGTATTTCTGATTCAAGGATTGGCCAATCAAATTGTAAGGCGGTCGACATTTAAGTTTCAGTTGTTTAAGTATTCTTTTGCTCTTGCATTCATTTTATATAAGCTTTAGTTGAATTAATTGCTTGTATATATACAAATTTTGAGATATATTTATCTTTAGTGGAAAAAGATCAATTGGCTCGTGTGTGTGTTTTTATGGCTTCATGACTACATTGCTTGTATGATAGAATTTAGGATAAAAGAAAAAAAAAATGAAGTATTATCATGCGCAAGAATTAGTTGCAATGCTAGCTTTGTTATAATTAATAGACTTACGGGAGTTAAACTTATTCCTGAGTTTTTTGAGTTAGTTGGCTGAGTTCTTTGTAATAATAATTGATTTTATTTGATAAACTTTATATGGGAATTGTCATTTGACGAGACCAACTTAAATTGGGAATCTCCGAGTAAAATTTGATTATTTTTCTCTATTTTTCTTTCATTTCTTTTTCTTAATTATTCTTACAATCAAAACCCTTCCTATTTGATCATATTGATTTTATTTGTTTGGGCTAGTAACATAATATGACCAAGTGATATCGACATCTTAATCTTTGTTTAAAATCATATTTACAAATATTATTAATCTTCGAATAGAAGAAATAATTTCTTCGTAAATATAATTAATAAATGAAATAATTGCGCTAAGAGTGCGACAAATACATTACGATAACTAATCTATCACATATATATCTTTTAAATGGCTTGGATTTTATTTTTAAGTTGAATTTGTGACATCTTAAATTTTTAGGTAATTTCTGTTGAAACATCTTGGATTATTTGTGTTATATTTTGAATTTAAGAGAATTAATTGAATTGTTGTGTTAAGGTAGATTGACTTAAATTTAAGGTTGTAGTAGAATTAGTAATATTGGAGAAGATTTGGAAAAAGAATGTGTGATGCTTTCATCTGTATGCTCGCATGTTTGACAAGTCAAATTGGATAGCTCATGTTGCTGCCAGCTCTTGATACCGGCTGACATCCACGATTGATTCCATCCAGTTGTAGCAACATGCCTCTGCGGGAGCCACGAAGTCACCACCGTTACTGGCCAACTGCCCCGCGTTCTAGATTTGCTCAATCGCGATGCCGGAGTCGTGAGTCACTAATTCCGTGTCTTATTCTCTCCTTCGTCTCTCAACTGCGTCGCCAAGCCGTTCCTGCGTTTGTTGTTTCCATCCAGTCGAATAGTTTGTTGCTGTTAAGGATATTAAGGATGTCAACACATAAAGTCTTACCTATCTATCAAAAGAATAGGACTTACTAAAGGAATAGGCTGGTCACAACCAAATCTTTAACCATTTGTATTTGTTGAGTTATTTTTGCATTCCCAAATTAGGGATTCCATATTGTATAAATACCTCACCTATGTACATTTCAAATACAAGAAATCATAAAGGAAAACTTGGCTTGCCACTGTCGTTTGCTACCTATCGTCTACTTGATTGAGCTATCATTTACCTTGTCTAAGTTCTACCATCCGCAGCATGAGTCAACTCATATCCTTCAACCTCTCTTTTTTAACTTGGTATCAGAGCACATAATGACCAACATCAATCAAGAAAACCTGGGAGCCACCCTCGGCACAGCCAACTTCAGCGGCCCACCTTTAAACCAACTCCTCAATCAGATAACCTCCATTAAACTTGATCGAAGTAATTTCCTCCTATGGAAAAACTTAGCGCTTTCAATCCTTCAGAGTTATCGACTCGAAGGACACCTAAACGGACAAAATGTTTGTCCCCCAATGTTTCTGCAACCTGCAGTCGATGAGAGCATACTGATTGGATCGACTGGAGCAGGAGCTGCTCCGCGCAGCACGGAAGGAAGTTCTGGCAGTGGTGCTTCCAACTCATCGACAGCACTTGAGGTAAATTCTCAATATGAAGCGTGGATGGCTGTAGATCAACTTCTCCTCGGTTGGCTATATAACTCAATGACACCAGAGGTTGCCATCCAAGTGATGGGATGTGAATGTGTAAAGGATCTATAGACCAGAATTCAACAACTCTTTGATGTTCAGTCTCGACCTGAAGAATATTATCTGAGACATGTGTTTCAAACAACCAAAAAAGGTAATTTGAAAATGGAGGAGTACCTTTGAACTATGAAAATGAATGCTGACAATCTCGAGCAAGCTGGTAGTCCTATGCCACCAAGAGCTCTTGTTTCACAGGTACTACTAGGACTTGATGAAGAATACAATACCATTGTGGCCACGATCCAAGGGAGAGCGTCATGGCTTGATATGCAGTCAGAACTTCTCCTGTATGAAAGGAGATTGGAACATCAGACAAACCAAAAGATGACAGTAGGCTTCAACCAAGTCAGTAATGCATCAGTGAATATGACAAACACTAGACATGTCAACCAAAACAACAAGTCCAATAGCAGCAATCAGTTTACTAGGGGAGGACAACGAGGTGGTGGTGGCCAATGTTAGAGGTCGAGGCAGAGGAAGAAACAACAACAAACCTGTGTGTCAAGTCTATGGGAAGGTGGGACATATAGCATTCTACTACTTCAACAAGTATAATAGAGATTTTGTTCCCAATTCTCCTCAAAACAAGGGATAACCTTTCCCCAACAATTAGACCAAAAACACACAACCTCACCCAACAGCCCTAGCCAATGTTTATGGGAGTAATCCCTTTCTGACAAGATAAGAAAACATGACTGATGCAAATTGGTATGCTGATAGTGGTGCCTCCAATCATGTTACCTCAGACTTACACAATCTTGGCAATTCGACTGAATACTCAGGTACTGAAGCAGTCACTGTAGCTAATGGTAATACTCTAGAAATTACTCATGTTGGAACTGCATGTCTGTCTAGTGATGCCTGTAATTTGAAACTAAATGATATGTTATGTGTGCCTACCATAGCAAAAAATTTGGTCAGTATATCTAAGCTAACAAAAGACAATAACGTGTTTATTGAATTTCACAAGGATTACTGTCTTGTTAAGGACAAGGGTATGAGACAAATGATAATGAAGGGAATGCTTAAAGATGGACTGTATCAGTTAGAGGGTGCGGAAATCAACTCGAAGTCAATAGGAAACGGAGTACCATCGCAACCAGTGCACAAGAATAAAGATCTGTCTGCTCTAAGCATATCTTCGAAGCATAGGGTGTCTAAGATTACATGGCATAGAAGGCTTGAAACATCCTTCGTAAAAAACACTAGATTTTATTATCAAAAGTTGTAATCTCCCTATGTTATTTAATGAAAAGCTTAACTTTTGTGATTCTTGTAGCTATGGAAAATTGCATTCTTTAGTCTTCTCTAACTCTAACTCAAGAGAATCTGTAACCTTTGATCTTATACACACTGATTTGTGTGGTTCAACTCCTCTCTTGTCAACATATGGGTACAAATATTATTATATCTTTATTGATGATCACGGCAGGTACACATGGATCTATCCTCTCAGGTCAAAAAGTGATACACTGGCAGCTTTTCAACACTTTCTCACCATGGTACAAACTCAGTTAATATACTGATCAAGTTCCTACAGTCGGATAATGGCGAAGAATTTGTCAAGATACACAAAGTCTGTCATCAGCTTGGCATTGCTTCCAGATACACTTGTCCATGTACGTCAGCACAAAATGGAAGGGCTGAGAGGAAGCACAGACACATAGTTGAGACGGGCTAACCCTACTAGTACAAGCACATCTTCTCTTAAATCATTGGTGGGATGCATTCTTATACTACAATATGCTAATTAATGGCCTTCCTACCCCTATCCTAAATGGACAATCTCCAATGGAAGTGATGTTAAAAAAGAAGCTTAGGTTCGAGGAGCTTCGAATATTTGGGTGTGCATGTTTCCCCGGCTTGAGACCGTACAATTAACATAAGTTGACCTATTGCATATAGAAGTGCATCTATCTCTTATCAGGTGTCTCCTTCAGCTTGCAGACCAGCCCAGTAAGCAATTGTCGTCCACCCGATTTCCTGGCTACCCTTCAGTCAGATCACACCGCACCAGTGACTCCATGCCCTCTACGTCCACAACCTCACTCTTACCAACTGTCATAACAACCCACACCCAATCACCAACTAATACCTCTACAGACAGCCCAGCCTACCCACATCCTTCATTTGTTCGTCTACCCACCAGTTGTTTACTCAGCGATCGCTCACCCAACGATCATTCACCTACTGATAATTACCCGGTGATCATTTACCTACCACCCACTTACCCTCTGATCGTATACCCACTGATCGTGTACCCTCCGATTGTTTCCACCTCACTCACCATCGCCTATCGCCCAACCCACCGATAGTTCACTTTCATCGTCCCCTGCCCAATCTTCACCTGATACTATCCCACACCCTGTGCCCATGTCTACTCATCCCATGATTACTCGAAGAAAGGCAGGCATCTTCAAACCCAAAATACTGTCCTCCAAAACCCAAAAAGACTGGTCCCTAACTAAACCTACTCGAGTCAGTGATGCGCTCAAAACCACACAGTGGAACAAAGCAATGAGCGGTGAATTTCAAGCATTAATGAACAATCAGACCCAGACTTTGGTTCCTCCATCACCGTTAATGAACGTTGTTGGAAATAAATGGGTATTCAGAATCAAACGGAGTTCTAATGGCTTCATTCTACGCTACAAGGCACGCCTCGTAGCAAAAGGCTTCCATCAAAACCCGGACATCAATTTCTTTGAGACATATATTCCAGTGGTCAAGGCATCTACCATCCAGATCGTCATTAGCCTTGCGGTATCCAAAGGGTGGCAGCTGAGACAGTTAGATTTCAATAACGCCTTCCTTAATGGAGTCCTCGATGAAGAAGTTTACATGCGCCAACCACAGGGATTTGTTGATCCTCAACTACCAAATCATGTATGTCGCCTACACAAGGCCATATATGGCCTCAACAAAGCGCCAAGGGCCTGAAACAACACACTAAAAACAGCACTATGTAGCCGGGGCTTTTAGAATGCTATGTTTGATACATCTCTCTTCCTATATCGGAGCACTTTTGCCTTGATACTCTTACTAGTATATGTTGGTGATGTAATTATCACCGGTACTGATCAGCAGGCAATCAACAAGCTTGTAATAACCTTGGACTCCAAGTTTGCTCTAAAAGATCTTGGCCAACTCCATTACTTCTTTGGAGTCCAACTGCACATTGTCCCCAATGGAGTTCTACTAAATTAGGAAAAGTATGTCAAGGACCTACTTCACCGCCTTGACCTTAGAGATCAAAAATCGGCACCCTCCCCAAGTGTTCTAAACAAGCAACTCTCTATCTCCGATGGCACTCCTCTTGAAAATCCACATATCTATCGGAGCACGATTGGTGCCCTATAGTACTTAACCACCACGAGACCTGACATTACATATGCGGTTAATCATCTAAGCCAATACTTAAAGAACCCTACGAAGGTTCACTGGCAAGCAGTGAAGAGAGTTCTAAGATATGTCCATAGCACTCGACATTTTGGCCTCTATATTCAACATGGGTCCGACCTCTCTGTTTCGGCCTTCTCCGATGCAGATTGGGCAACCAACATAGACTATCGAAGATTAATTGCTGCTTATTGCATCTTTCTTAGAGGTAATCTTGTCTCCTGGTCCTCCAAGAAACAATCCGTTGTCGCCCGGTTCAGCATAGAGTCTAAATATAGAGTGCTCGCTCATGCCTCTACAAAAATCATCTAGGTGCAACAACTACTGTCTGAGATTGGTGTCAAACATAAGTCGGCTCAAGTTCTGTGGTGTGACAACCTCAGCGCCGGTGCTCTAGCTGTCAATCCGGTGTTTCATGCGTCGACCAAGCACATTGAGATCGACATTCACTTCGTTTGTGGTCAAGTCCTTCGTGGTCAACTTGATGTTCGTTATGTCCAATCCTTCGACCAAATCGCTGACTGTCTCACCAAGCCCTTAACATACTCACAGTTCTTCAACCTTCAATCCAAACTTGGTATAGTAGAACTACCCTCTCGTTTGAGGAGGGATGTTAAGGATATTAAAGATGCCAACACATAAAGTCTTGCCTATCTACCTAAAGAATAGGACTTATCAAAGGATTAGGTTGGTCACAACAAAATCTCTAACTATTTGTATTTGTTGAGTTATTTTTGCATTACCAAATTAGGGAATCCATATTTTATAAATACCTCACCTATGTACATTTCAAATATAAGAAATCATAAAGGAAAACTTTGCTTGCCACTGTCGTTTGATACCTATCGTCTACTTGATTGAGCTATCATTTACCTTGTCTAAGTGCTATCGTCCGCAACGTGAATCAAGTCATATCCTTCAACCTCTTTTTTCTAACTGTTGCACCACTCAGCTCTGCCGCCATTACCTAGTTGTCGAAGTCTCGTTGTCGCTTCAGTCGCTGGAGTTTGCGGCTTGTTCCATTTGAATTGGGTTGAAGATTCAAGGTATTTTGAGGCATTTTCTGGCGGTGTTGCAATCCATTGTCAATGAATATTCATTTTGGTAATTTATGAGGCTTGGTCTCCTTTGGGTTTTTTTTCAATGTGATGCCAAAAATTCGGGTTAATTCTCTATTGTTGATTGATGGTTAGGGGATGTTTTTTAGTGAAACCTTTGATTAATTCTTTGTTTGACCTCTGTTTAGGGTAAGTGATTTAAGGTCTACTGAGGTGAAGTGTGTTGTGACTATTATGCTTTCTAGGTAAAAGACTAATTATAGGTCATGTTTTAGGTTTTGGATCAGAGAATTCATAAGCAAAGAGATAGAAACATTTGAATTTATTTAAAGAGACAAAAACGTTTGAATTTATTCAAGGTATGTAATCTTACTTCTGAAATCGCCATTAAGCTAGACGATATAAACAAGATGAGAGTATCTGATTTTGTTTGTGTAACATTGATAAGCATGATTGTTATATGAATAAAGAAATTTTATGACTTGATGACTGATATGTTTATGTGTGGGACCCTGAGACATGTACAATAATGTATGTTGAGAATATAAATGATGCCATGATAAATGTCGAGATTGTTCGTTTGCCCTCCTAACACCATTATGTTACAGTTTCATGGACCAACGGGTTCACAACTATATTATAGCTTTGTAAGCCACTAGTTCACCATTATATTATAGCTCTACGGACTGATGGGTTCACCATTACATTACAGTTTCGGGGAGTGGCAAATTCATAACTATATTACAGCTTCGTTGATCGATGGATGCACAACCATATTATAGTTCTATGGATCGATGAGTTCACTATTATATTACAGCTCTATGGACCTATGGGTTCACAACCATGTTACAACTTTGTGTTAGGACGAGTTAAACCGTTCACTAGAGGACCATCTAAGTGTGATTAAAAAATTTTGTGTGTGTCCCATCTACATGTTTGGATTTATTGGACATAAATGGATAGTCTGATCATGCATTACTTACTGAGTATTTTTTTTACTCGTCTTTTATTATGATACATTTTTCAGGTAAAGGCAAGGAACATACCAGGCGCTTGGAGAGGAGATCTGTTGAAGGTGCCATATGGGAAAAGTGTTAATGGTTCCGCTCAGTGTCATGTTTTAATGAAACTTCAAATGTTTGAATGAAAACATTTGAGCTTTGAATTTCAAGTTTAATTGTTTTACGATTTATTTATATATTTATTTTCGGTGATTTAGAGATCCCGAATAAAATAATGTTCTATTATTTAAATCTATTATTTTACAATAAAAAGGTTGATAGTTTGTGTTTCAAAATTACATGCATGTTAGTAATGACACAGTTAGAGATCTTGAGAAGTCGGGTCGTTACTAAATTTATCAGACATATAGTGAAGAAGAAGTCAATCTATTTTGGATAGATTTAACAGTGTGAACATAAAGGGTAAATACACTCATAATATAATGTCTTATAAGTCTAAAAGACAACATCTTATAACCATAAAAACATGCTGACAATAATAGAAACAACATATATTAATATCTCATACACTTACTAGAAATTATCATTATTAAAGATGAAAATAAAAGACGATAAATGTCGTATATAAATATATGTTTAACTCCACTATAGTATATCAAATATGCTCATTGTGGTTGTGTCGGATGAGATAAAGAAAGAGAAAGACTAATTCCTTGGAAGGGTAGGCAAAATTCGTTTTGGGACGGATTACAATTTAAAAAATTTAGGAAGTTTTAGTTTAGTCATATATGGTAATTCTGGTAATTTAGGAACCACAGGTTTAAACACATTCAGTAATTCACGTAATTTTAGGAGCTCATGTTTTGGGAGATTTGAAAGTTTAGACATATTGGAAAAACCAAATTTAGGAATTCTTAAAACTTGAGGAAATTTGGAGAAATCAAGGTTAGGTATTTTTAGAAATTCATACAACTTTTGGAGTTAAGGAACATTAGGCTTTTCCAATGGTGGAAGGTGAGACAATGTAGGCAGACTCAACCTTCGATAGTGAAGGAAGCTCAAGCTTTGACAAATTGAGTATTTCTAACTTTGTTAGTACTCCAAATACTTAGGTTTAACAGGTAAAATTCCAAATTCCAAAATACTCTGATATTATCGATATACTTTAGGTTTGTCAATTAAGCATATTAATGATATAATCTATATCAAGTATATTAGCGAAGTGATATACCTAAGGTTGAGTAAATATAGATTATAAACTATTGATATAAACTCAAGTAATATATATTGAGGTTGACACATGTAGCAAGATTAATTTCACACTTTGAAAGACACATTTTTAGCCCTAAAAGCTCACTTTACTCTTCTTTACTCACTTTATTCTTTACAGACATGTAGAGGAAGAAGAAATGTTGAAGATGGCGATCGGGAGAAAGCTTCTTTGAGATGAAGAAAGTTGTAGAGATTAATTTTCGAAAAGAGGGAGAAGGAAGAAGAATGAGACCACGATTTTATTTCTTTAGACTTCATCGGAGCTATTTAAGATTTTTTACTCTTTCTTTTTTCCCTTTTTCAGAAATATTAAAAAACCCAATTTTGACCTCTCTGACAGAAGATGGAGTTTCTTAGGAGTGTTGAGTTCTTTATTAACTCAAGTAAGAAGGATAGAAGAAATACGAGAATTTCTTCGTAATTTGAAAGGAGGACGAGTCACGTCGAACAACTGATGTTAAAAATTTATCCTTCCTAGAGGGAGTCAGTAAAAAAATTACTGCTTTTCTTTACTGCTTTTTAGCTTAGCTTTTTGTTTTGTTTTTTTTTTTTTGGTTGTAGGAACCAACCCTAAAGAAGAAGAATATCAAGTTTTTGTAGTGAGTTTTATCACCACACCTCAAAGACAGAGTACGAGAACAATTTTCTATTCTTTCGTTCTTGTTATCATTCTATATAAGCTTTCATTGATCATTGAATTGATATCTCAGTTGAATGGATTGTTTGTATATATACAAAATTTGAGATATAATTATCGTTGGTGGCCAAAGAGCAATTGGCTCATGTGTGTGTTTTTACGACTTCATGACTACATAGCTTGTATGATAGAATTTAGGATAAAAGATCAAAATGATCCGTTGTAGATATCTCTCATATTCATGGTTTTTTGAAGTAGTAGACTAAGTGCTTAGTAATAATTGATTTTAATTAGATAAGCTCGATATTAGAATTGTAATTCGACGAGACCACCTTAAATCGGGAACCCCTTAGTAAAATTTGATTTTTTTTTCCGTAGTTTTCTTTCATTTACTTTTCTAAATTATTCTTACAATCAAAATCCTTTCTATTTTATCACATTGGTTCCCCTTGCAATTTGACGTAGTATCACTTGTTCCACGAGCTAGAATAATCAACCTAGTTTTATTTTGGCTATTATAACAACATAACCAATTGATATAGATATTTTTATCTCGTTTAAAATCATATTTTAAAATATTATTAATCCTTGCATAAAGGAAATAATTTCTTCACAAAAAAATTAATGAATAAATAATTGTGCTAAGTGCAAGTGCAGATACTTTGTGATAACTAGTCTATTATATATATGCCTTTAAATGGCTCGAGTTTGATCGTTAAGTTAAATTTATCAGACATACTAATTAAGAAAGTCAATCTGTTTTGGATAAATGATTTAGCAGTCTGAACATTAAGGGTAGAAGAAATATTCTATCAAAAATAATGTTTTATAAGTCTAGAAGTTAAGATTTATTGACATCCAATGATCATAGAAACACGCTGACAAGAATAAAGAATAATCAAGGAAATTTAGTAGAAAATGTATTAACTTGAGAAGAAAATCATGTAAAAAGATGAATTTTGTATTCCACACTTACAAAATTTGTTAATCCTGAAATATTATAACTCTAACATCTTTAAATGTAGGATTTAATGCAAAAAAAAATTGAGAAAGAAATATGGTGCTACAGTCATTGGACGCATAACAAGATCAGCCAACCTAATCTTGCACGCTAAGAAGAATCACGCGTTAAAAAGAATCATGAAGAAAGGAAAACGACAGATGCATTGTCTGTGGCCTGTCCAATCAAGGTGCAAATTGGGAATTGATTTGAGACAGACGCGATAGAACCAATAAATCTATGACGAACGTAGCAAGGTATGGAATTAAATGCAAAGGTGTCGGATAATCATTAGAAAGAAGCTGAGAAACTTCCTTTTGACGCCTACAAATAGCCCAAATTTCACACGTTAAAAATGTTAGAACAAGAGATTAGTCCAAGCTCTGCCAAACTCTCTGCTTGGTTCTCCATAATCTTTAACCTCTCGTTCTTCTCTTCAAGGAGTTCTAAGTGAAACCTCGGTCTTCTTCTCTTATTAGAGGCAAAACTCCATCATTCTACATTGCCTACACAAGTTAAAATTGTCAACAATTGAAGCCAAAGGAAGCAAGAGATTGTGGCCATTGACTAAGCACTTCCATTTCTTGAACTTTCATTCCTTTATTTTTCATTAAATTTGTATTAACATATTGATACCACGGCATATTCATTCTTAATATAAACTCTAATCTCCATCATCTCTATTCTATCCATGTGTTCTCTTCTCTCCATCATGAGCAACTAATTTCTTAATGGGTTAGGAAGAATAAACTAAAAGTCTCACAAATTTTGAATAAGTTGAAGTTCATCTTATTCTTATATCCATCTGATCAATTGACTTAAGTAAAAGTACGTAACTACTTGAGAGAGTGTAGAAAATAACAAGTCTTTTAAGTGGTTTTTTATTGGGTTTTTTGGAAATTTGAAGGCCTAATGACATTATTGTAATTATTGAGCAATGGAAAACTTGTAATTATCCCTATCTTCTCCAAAATTAGGGCATTTTCGTTTTGTCTTATTAGCTGAAGAGAAAATTGAGATAAACAACCAACTTGGACTTGAAGACAAATCTGTAGCCGTCTGAAAGGGAGAGCCAAAAGTCGTTTGAAGCAATCCGTCCGCCGTCATCTGTGGGTGACGAGTTCTGACGTGGGCGAGCGTCCGCGGCGGTGGCGTGGGTGTCCGGCAAGATTGTTGGTTGTCGGCTTCGTGGAAGTGCACCGGCCGGTCGAAGAGCTGCTCGGCTGGACGGTGGGAGTAGCAGCCGATCAGATCCGATTTAGCACGTGGATTTGCTTGCAGATCTAGTTTTGGTGGTCTGTCGGTCAGAAGCGGGTAGCACACTGTTTTGGGCTGTTTAGCAGCGGGTTGTTCTCAGTTTTCAGAGGCGACGTTGTGTGCGGGTCTCTCTCGGTATCAGTTGATATTGAAATTACAGATTGGTGATTTCGTTGATTATCTGTAATTTGTAAATTCCTTTATTGCTCATTAACAAATTAATTCAAGTTGGTTCTCAAAATGGATGTAGAGCAAACTGGTCGAACCACTATATATCTTGGCATTGTTTACTGCTTTCGATTTATTTCTGTTGATTGTTTGCGTCTGTTTGGCCATCTAAGTTAGGTTCAGAAACTCTCACAGAGAGCAAGTGGTTGTGGAATTTATTAAACAAGGAAAGAAGTAGTCTCAAAGATAAAGTTAACTTCTTGTCCAATATGACTTAAACGTGCATCTTAGAGATAAGATTTATGCGACATGAAACATTGAAAGGTAATTTTTTTCCTTTTGTAAGTCAAAGACGTCAATGGATACTTGTACATCAGTTAGGTAAATGTTAATATTAGAAGTTAAAGTTAATCTTGATATTTTATAAGTCAGAGACATGAACGGATGATGTTTTGATTGAAGCTATAACCATTGGAGCTTTGAAGCTTTGGATCAAAGGACTTTTGGGTAAATGTTTTAAAGTTTGTTCGATTTGAGTCTTAATCAATGGTTGCACAAATTTTGAACATTGAGTTTAAGGTTTGAAGCGTGATTTACGCAAGCAAGCATGAAGATTAGCTCGCTAGTTATTGGTTCAAAATTGATGGAAGGGGTTTCTTGACAACGGATTTAGCTCTATGTGTTATGCTTGGTGCATAATTGATTTTCGACTTAATGTCAATAGATTGAATTATTACAATACTTATATGTATGTATATATATGTTTCGAAACATGTAGTGCACCATGGTCTATGTGACAAGTCTGTGTAATGCAAATGTGCATGATACGAGTCTCGGGCTATGGGATATGTACCCCCAATATGTGTGATAAGTCTATGTGACTTTGCATCATATCATCGAGTTGCAGTGATATATGTGAACCAATTTGTGTGATAATACTTCTATGTGAACTAATGCCATAACTCATGGGCTATTTTGCTATTTAAGTGTTGTGTACTGATGGTCTGTGTGACATGATTGTCTCAACACTTAAGTTTCTGCTTTATTTTATTGTGTGAGCACAATATACATGTGTTTGGCTATGTGACACGGTTATATATGGTGGAGACAAGATTGAGACACGTTGCTGCTTTATGAGTCGGGAATTGATTGAGAAAAGATTTTGCATTGTAATTTTTGTCTTGTCATAGATGTAGTTTTGAAATTTCTATTTTTTTTTTTAAATCTAATGTTTAAGGGATCCGAGTGAAATAAAATGTTATCTTTTAATATAGAGCTTGTTTTTCTTCTTGTTTTTAACTTCAAAGTTAGTTAAAATTGTATGCTTTTCTAAACCGTAAATTCATAGTAACAGTCAAGGGTCGTTAAAAAATTCGGGTCCTTACAAAAAGTATGTTAAAAAAATTAGGACTTGAAAAAGTACCGTTCATCCCAAATTTAAATCGAATATTATTCTTAGCATACATAAAACTAAGCTAGAAGGGACAAAGAAGAAACTAAACTAGAGATTGAGAAATTTAGTTGCAACAAGAGTGTTTTAGAAGGCTCGAGTTCAAATTTGAGCTAACTAGATATAAATTAAACAACAAAATCACGAAACAAGGAGTCCATCCCAATATATATGAGGAGGAAGTGTCTCAACCACAAAAATGACTTTAAGAAATTGTTGTAGGAGTTAAAGAGCCAAGAGACTCAAGGTGTCTGCATCGAGATATTGTTTATAGCATCTCTCGACGGTCTTGTGTTTGACATATTTAGACGCATACTTGAATTGTTTTAATATTTTATGAAATTAGGGTAGCATTGAGATGTTGTCACTAGCATCTTCTTTTATCTCCAAATTTATGACATGGATTAGGGAATCTTTAGTATGATTTCTTGAGAGCTTTATGATTTGTTTTACCATCTCTTTTCATATTTCATACTGTATAGAATTTCACCCAGACGTGTCTAGTTAGATTTCATGTTTTTTATTCTAGTATTGGTCAGTCCAATTATAAGGCGGTGAGCATTTAAGTTTCAGTTGTCTACCCAAGCATTCTTTCTTTCATTCTATATAAGCTTTCATTAATCATTAAATTGACATCTCAGTTGAATTGATTGTTTATATACATACAAATTTCGAGATATATCGTTTTTAGTGGAAAAAGATCAACTGGCTTGTATGTGTATTTTTATAATTAGTATTATCGTAGTATTTCCATCGTTCTTCTAATTCGTTACAAATTTTGAGATATGTCTACATAGCTTGTACGATAGGACTTAGGATAAAAGAATAAAACTTGATCCGTTGTATCTATCTCTCATAATTAGTATTATCGTAGTATTTCCATCCTTCTTCTAATTTGTTACAAAGTTAATATGGAACATTATCCTGTGCAAGAATTAGTTGTAATGCTAGCTTTGTTATTATAAATTGACGTAGTATAGCTTTGTTAAACTTATTCATGGTTTTCTGAATTAGTAGACTAAGTATTCTGTACTAATAATTGATTTTATTAGGTAAGTTCGATGTCAGAATTGTAATTCGGCGAGACCACCTTAAATTAGGAACCCCTTAGTAAAATTTGATTCTTTTTCTATATTTTTCTTTAATTTATTTTTTTGAATTATTCTCACACTCAAAACACTCCCTATTTTATTACATTGATTCTCTTGAAATTCGACATAGTATCACTTATTCCACATGCTAGAAAAGTAAACTTAGTTTTATTTTGACTAGTATGACAATATGACCAAGTGATATCAATATTTTAATCCTTGTTTAAAATCATATTTAAAAATATCATTAATCCTTGAATAGAGGAAACAATTTCTTCCCAAAGATAATTAAAGAATAAAATAATTGTAATAAAAGCCCGACATATATATTATGATAACTAATCGATTACATATATCCTTTTAAATGGCTTGAGTTTAATCTTTTAGCTGAATTTATCAGACACAGTGATGAAGAAATTAATCTATGTTGGTTAGATTTAGCAGTGTGAACATAAATGGTAAAATAAATATTCATTCATAATATGATGTTTTATGTCTAAAAGACAACATCCTATAACCATAAAAACACAAAGACAAGAATAGAAACAACATATATCAATATCTCATACACTTACTAGAAATTATAATTATTAAAATTGAAAATAAAAGACGATAGATATCATATATAAATGTATGTTTAACTCCACTATAGTATATCAAATATGCTCGATGTGGTTGTGTGGGGTGGGATAAAGGAAAAGAAAGACTAATTCCTTTAAGGCAGAATTGGTTTTTGGATATTGGATTTCAATTTAGTAAACTTAGGAAGTTCTGGTTTAGACATATTTGGTAATTCTGGTAATTTAGGAACCTTAGGTTTAATCACTTTCGGTTGTCATTTTGGGAGCTCAATTTTTGGGAGATTTGAAACTTTAGATAGATTGGGAAAACCAAATTTAGGCATTTTTGGAACTTTATGAAATTTGGAGAAATCAAGATTAGGTACTTTTGGCAATTCAGACATCTTTGGGAGTTCAGGAATATTAGGCTTTTCCAGTAGAAGGCGAGAGAATGAAGGTAACTCAACCTTCGGTAGTGAACGAAGCTCAGGCTTTGGCAAATTGGGTATTTCTGGCTTTGAAAGCACTCCTTCTACCTTAGGTAATGGTGTCTCCAAGAGATGTCTTGCGCTCACTGTCATGATAAAAAAATCAAAGCTCGTCAACATAAAAGTACTAAGTATTAGAGGAAATGTAGAGGTTGAAAATCGATGAATAGCCATTGGATTCGAAATCAACCAGATAAAATAAATTTGTACAAGATTATAAATTATCTATCGTGAAATGGAGTTGACTTCATTATGTAAGTCGTGATGGTCTCAATTTATAGCATGTAGAACTATTTATAGGTAAAAGGGAATAGTGGAAGAGAGCATATATCAGTTGTCAGAGAAGAAATGATTGGTAGAAAAAGTGTTGGTTCAAACTTCCCACCTAATGAATATGACTATTCAAAGTTAATTGTAACAAAAGTTAAGCTCCAACCTGTACATGCATATTTTGCTATATATTGCAAGACACCATCATATATCTTTATTCTCTAATAAGCTTTAATAATTTATTCCTTTATATGGAGATAAAAATTAACAATTGCTTGTGTGATAGTTCATATATATTTTATTTTCCCAATAAAATAATAAATTAGAATAGTTTATTTATGATTGTTAATCATTAAAGATGAGTAAAAAACATTAATTTTAAGTAATTCCCAAAGAAAGAAAAAGAAAATTAAATCTTGAATGTAACTTATCCTCAAGTAGTTTCAAATGGTAGTTTTCATGCGTAGTTGGAAAACAAATCGAAATTAGCAAGCGTGTCTGTACTTTCTTTTTCCTTCTTTTGTAGATTTAAAAAGGTAAAAGTCCAAAATATCTTGTAATATTGATATACTTTAAGTTTGTCAGTTAAGCATATTGAGTGAAGTGATATACTTGACACTGAGTAAATATAGATCATATATAATTGATATACTTCATTTTAAGTATAACATAACAAGTCAATCAAGTGGTACAAGTTGAGGTTGACACATGCAGAGGTAGAAGAAATGTTGAAGGAGGTGATTGGGAGAAAGCTTCTTTGGGATGAAGAAAGTCGTAGAAATTAATTTTTAGAAGGAAGGAGAATGAGACAGAAATTTTATTTCTTTAGACTTGATTGAGCCGTTTGAGTTTTTTTATTCTTTCTTTTTCCCTTTTTCAGCAATATTATACAATCAAATTTCAACTTATCTGGCATCGTTTCGAAGATAGAATTTTTTTATGAGCGTTTAGTTCGTTATCAACTCAAGTAAGAAGGGGCCGAAGAAATACAAGAATTTCTTCGTATATTGAAAGGAGGATGAGTAACATTGAGCAACTGAAGTTAAAAATTTGTCCTTTGTGGAGGGACCCATATGACAAATTTACGGCTTTCTTTACTACTTTCTTGCTTAGCTTTTTATTTTCTTTTGTAGGAACGTATCGTAAAAGAAAAAGAATATCAATTTTCGCGGCGAGCCCTATCAACACACCTCAAAGACCTTGCACGAAAACGATTACAGGGGAAGTTTTCTATTCCTTTATTTTTAATTTAATTTTTATTAAGCTTTCATTAGGATACATTGGGGATAACGTATCATTTTAGGTTGAGAGTGGTTGATTTGCATGTCTGACAAGTTCTTGAGCACCTGAGCTTGGACTTTGTAGTTGAGTACATTGATATGTTGATTGTTCAACATGTAATGTGATGATGATTTTCTGTGATAAGCTTTAGATAACTTGTATTTATATTATTTAGGATTCATAACAATGTATGCATGATTTTGGGCTAATTTTAAATTTTTTCTTGATTCTTTTGCATTTTTTAGCATATAGCTACTTTATTTATGTCCTTCAATGCTTATGATTGGATTATTTGGTCAATAGGCTTGTTGTCACTCCGGAAGACCCCACTAGTTAGGGAGTCACCTTGCTTGATATTTTATAATATGAGACTTAAGGAAAAGAAAAGAAATATTTGAGCTCAAAAACAAAGAAGGCTAAAGAGTGAAAAAAATTGTTGATGAAAAATATAAATATGTAATGTATATGCGTTTTGGGGTTAAAGAGTTTTCTTTACTATGATCAGTTAGAATACCCGTGAGAAAAGATTGGGTATGGTTCTGTACAGTGAATGTGTGAAAGCTAGTACCCTTTGGTAAAAGGGAATGCAAGTTTCGTAGGTGTGCTTTTAGCCACCTTAGTCAAAATTTAATTGATTTAGACTGCTTAATAATTGGTGCTTGAGCCATAGTAGGGAAAATACAAGCTCTGGGTTGAATAAAACCTTTTCGGACTGGTAAAGACCTATATAGGATTTCGTAAGCACGTGCACACGTAAAGGATAAAGATTTAGTTTTAAATTCCTAATTGAATGAAAGCATTTGGATGATTCTATATTTGTGAATACTGTCAATATCTTTAGCCTTGAGATTAGAGTCAGTCACTTCACCACATGATTCATATATATATTTTTTTAGTTGTGCTCGAGGACGAGCAAAGTTTAGGTTGGACTTGTTTGTTAGATCTCAAAAAAAGCTAATTTTATGGCTTTAATCTCACCTGCTTGTTAAGTATAATGTGTTTAAATATCTATTTTTGTAGGAACTCAAGAAAATCATGCATTCCTCAACTTTTTAGCTCATTTAGGATTATTTTGGATCTATCGGGAGTAATATCGAGCCCCCAGAACTTGAAAGATGTGAATAGACCAAATTGCAGCACCATAGTGGCACAATACTCGACAACGTAAGACAAAATGCATCTCAAGGTGGGAGCACCGTTAGAGGACCATCTAAGTGTGATTCAAAAATTTTGTGTGTGTCCCATCTACATGTTTGGATTTATTGGACATAAATGGATAGTCTGATCATGCATTACTTACTGAGTATTTTTTTTACTCGTCTTTTATTATGATACATTTTTCAGGTAAAGGCAAGGAACATACCAGGCGCTTGGAGAGGAGATCTGTTGAAGGTGCCATATGGGAAAAGTGTTAATGGTTCCGCTCAGTGTCATGTTTTAATGAAACTTTAAATGTTTGAATGAAAACATTTGAGCTTTGAATTTCAAGTTTAATTGTTTTACGATTTATTTATATATTTATTTTCGGTGATTTAGAGATGCCGAATAAAATAATGTTCTATTATTTAGAACTATTATTTTACAATAAAAAGGTTGATAGTTTGTGTTTCAAAATTACATGCATGTTAGTAATGACACAGTTAGAGATCTTGAGAAGTCGGGTCGTTACTAAATTTATCAGACATATAGTGAAGAAGAAGTAAATCTATTTTGAATAGATTTAACAGTGTGAACATAAAGGGTAAATACACTTATAATATAAGGTCTTATAAGTCTAAAAGACAACATCTTATAACCTTACAAACATCCTGACAATAATAGAAACAACATATATTAATATCTCATACACTTACTAGAAATTATCATTATTAAAGATGAAAATAAAAGACGATAAATGTCGTATATAAATATATGTTTAACTCCACTATAGTATATCAAATATGCTCATTGTGGTTGTGTCGGATGAGATAAAGAAAGAGAAAGACTAATTCCTTGGAAGGGTAGGCAAAATTCGTTTTGGGACGGATTACAATTTAAAAAATTTAGGAAGTTTTAGTTTAGTCATATATGGTAATTCTTGTAATTTAGGAACCACAGGTTTAAACACATTCAGTAATTCACGTAATTTTAGGAGCTCAAGTTTTGGGAGATTTGAAAGTTTAGACATATTGGAAAAACCAAATTTAGGAATTCTTAAAACTTGAGGAAATTTGGAGAAATCAAGGTTAGGTATTTTTAGAAATTCATACAACTTTTGGAGTTAAGGAACATTAGGCTTTTCCAATGGTGGAAGGTGAGACAATGTAGGCAGACTCAACCTTCGATAGTGAAGGAAGCTCAAGCTTTGACAAATTGAGTATTTCTAACTTTGTTAGTACTCCAAATACTTAGGTTTAACAGGTAAAATTCCAAATTCCAAAATACTCTGATATTATCGATATACTTTAGGTTTGTCAATTAAGCATATTAATGATATAATCTATATCAAGTATATTAGCGAAGTGATATACCTAAGGTTGAGTAAATATAGATTATAAACTATTGATATAAACTCAAGTAATATATATTGAGGTTGACACATGTAGCAAGATTAATTTCACACTTTGAAAGACACATTTTTAGCCCTAAAAGCTCACTTTACTCTTCTTTACTCACTTTATTCTTTACAGACATGTAGAGGAAGAAGAAATGTTGAAGATGGCGATCGGGAGAAAGCTTCTTTGAGATGAAGAAAGTTGTAGAGATTAATTTTCGAAAAGAGGGAGAAGGAAGAAGAATGAGACCACGATTTTATTTCTTTAGACTTCATCGGAGCTATTTAAGATTTTTTACTCTTTCTTTTTTCCCTTTTTCAGAAATATTAAAAAACCCAATTTTGACCTCTCTGACAGAAGATGGAGTTTCTTAGGAGTGTTGAGTTCTTTATTAACTCAAGTAAGAAGGATAGAAGAAATACGAGAATTTCTTCGTAATTTGAAAGGAGGACGAGTCACGTCGAACAACTGATGTTAAAAATTTATCCTTCCTAGAGGGAGTCAGTAAAAAAATTACTGCTTTTCTTTACTGCTTTTTAGCTTAGCTTTTTGTTTTGTTTTTTTTTTTTTGGTTGTAGGAACCAACCCTAAAGAAGAAGAATATCAAGTTTTTGTAGTGAGTTTTATCACCACACCTCAAAGACAGAGTACGAGAACAATTTTCTATTCTTTCGTTCTTGTTATCATTCTATATAAGCTTTCATTGATCATTGAATTGATATCTCAGTTGAATGGATTGTTTGTATATATACAAAATTTGAGATATAATTATCGTTGGTGGCCAAAGAGCAATTGGCTCATGTGTGTGTTTTTACGACTTCATGACTACATAGCTTGTATGATAGAATTTAGGATAAAAGATCAAAATGATCCGTTGTAGATATCTCTCATATTCATGGTTTTTTGAAGTAGTAGACTAAGTGCTTAGTAATAATTGATTTTAATTAGATAAGCTCGATATTAGAATTGTAATTCGACGAGACCACCTTAAATCGGGAACCCCTTAGTAAAATTTGATTTTTTTTTCCGTAGTTTTCTTTCATTTACTTTTCTAAATTATTCTTACAATCAAAATCCTTTCTATTTTATCACATTGGTTCCCCTTGCAATTTGACGTAGTATCACTTGTTCCACGAGCTAGAATAATCAACCTAGTTTTATTTTGGCTATTATAACAACATAACCAATTGATATAGATATTTTTATCTCGTTTAAAATCATATTTTAAAATATTATTAATCCTTGCATAAAGGAAATAATTTCTTCACAAAAAAATTAATGAATAAATAATTGTGCTAAGTGCAAGTGCAGATACTTTGTGATAACTAGTCTATCATATATATGCCTTTAAATGGCTCGAGTTTGATCGTTAAGTTAAATTTATCAGACATACTAATTAAGAAAGTCAATCTGTTTTGGATAAATGATTTAGCAGTCTGAACATTAAGGGTAGAAGAAATATTCTATCAAAAATAATGTTTTATAAGTCTAGAAGTTAAGATTTATTGACATCCAATGATCATAGAAACACGCTGACAAGAATAAAGAATAATCAAGGAAATTTAGTAGAAAATGTATTAACTTGAGAAGAAAATCATGTAAAAAGATGAATTTTGTATTCAACACTTACAAAATTTGTTAATCCTGAAATATTATAACTCTAACATCTTTAAATGTAGGATTTAATGCAAAAAAAAATTGAGAAAGAAATATGGTGCTACAGTCGTTGGACGCATAACAAGATCAGCCAACCTAATCTTGCACGCTAAGAAGAATCACGCGTTAAAAAGAATCATGAAGAAAGGAAAACGACAGATGCATTGTCTGTGGCCTGTCCAATGAAGGTGCAAATTGGGAATTGATTTGAGACAGACGCGATAGAACCAATAAATCTATGACGAACGTAGCAAGGTATGGAATTAAATGCAAAGGTGTCGGATAATCATTAGAAAGAAGCTGAGAAACTTCCTTTTGACGCCTATAAATAGCCCAAATTTCACACGTTAAAAATGTTAGAACAAGAGATTAGTCAAGCTCTGCCGAACTCTCTGCTTGGTTCTCCATAATCTTTAACCTCTCGTTCTTCTCTTCAAGGAGTTCAAAGTGAAACCTCGGTCTTCTTCTCTTATTAGAGGCAAAACTCCATCATTCTACATTGCCTACACAAGTTAAAATTGTCAACAATTGAATCCAAAGGAAGCAAGAGATTGTGGCCATCGACTAAGCACTTCCATTTCTTGAACTTTCATTCCTTTATTTTTCATTAAATTTGTATTAACATATTGATACCACGGCATATTCATTCTTAATATAAACTCTAATCTCCATCATCTCTATTCTATCCATGTGTTCTCTTCTCTCCATCATGAGCAACTAATTTCTTAATGGGTTAGGAAGAATAAACTAAAAGTCTCACAAATTTTGAATAAGTTGAAGTTCATCTTATTCTTATATCCATCTGATCAATTGACTTAAGTAAAAGTACGTAACTACTTGAGAGAGTGTAGAAAATAACAAGTCTTTTAAGTGGTTTTTTATTGGGTTTTTTGGAAATTTGAAGGCCTAATGACATTATTGTAATTATTGAGCAGTGGAAAACTTGTAATTATCCCTATCTTCTCCAAAATTAGGGCATTTTCGTTTTGTCTTATTAGCTGAAGAGAAAATTGAGATAAACAACCAACTTGGACTTGAAGACAAATCTGTAGCCGTCTGAAAGGGAGAGCCAAAAGCCGTCTGAAGCAATCCGTCCGCCGTCATCTGTGGGTGACGAGTTCTGACGTGGGCGAGCGTCTGCGGCGGTGGCGTGGGTGTCCGGCAAGATTGTTGGGTGTCGGCTTCGTGGAAGTGCAGCAGCCGGTCGAAGAGCTGCTCGGCTGGACGGTGGGAGTAGCAGCCAATCAGATCCGATTTAGCACGTGGATTTGCTTGCAGATCTAGTTTTGGTGGTCTGTCGGTCAAAAGCGGGTAGCACACTGTTTTGGGCTGTTTAGCAGCGGGTTGTTCTCAATTTTCAGAGGCGACGTTGTGTGCGGGTCTCTCTCGGTATCAGTTGATATTGAAATTACAGATTGGTGATTTCGTTGATTATCTTTAATTTGTAAATTCCTTTATTGCTCATTAACAAATTAATTCAAGTTGGTTCTCAAAATGGATGTAGTGCAAACTGGTCGAACCACTATATATCTTGGCATTCTTTACTGCTGTCGATTTATTTCTGTTGATTGTTTGCGTCTGTTTGGCCATCTAAATTAGGTTCAGAAACTCTCATAGAGAGCAAGTGGTTGTGGAATTTATTAAACAAGGAAAGAAGTAGTCTCAAAGATAAAGTTAACTTCTTGTCCAATACGACTTAAACGTGCATCTTAGAGATAAGATTTATGTGACATGAAACATTGAAAGGTAATTTTTTTCCTTTTGTAAGTCAAAGACGTCAATGGATACTTGTACATCAGTTAGGTAAATGTTAATATTAGAAGTTAAAGTTAATCTTGATATTTTATAAGTCAGAGACATGAACGGATGATGTTTTGATTGAAGCTATAACCATTGGAGCTTTGAAGCTTTGGATCAAAGGACTTTTGGGTAAATGTTTTAAAGTTTGTTCGATTTGAGTCTTAATCAATGGTTGCACAAATTTTGAACATTGAGTTTAAGGTTTGAAGCGTGATTTACGCAAGCAAGCATGAAGATTAGCTTGCTAGTTATTGGTTCAAAATTGATGGAAGGGGTTTCTTGACAACAGATTTAGCTCTATGTGTTATGCTTGGTGCATAATTGATTTTCGACTTAATGTCAATAGATTGAATAATTACAATACTTATATGTATGTATATATATGTTTCGAAACATGTAGTGCACCATGGTCTATGTGACAAGTCTGTGTAATGCAAATGTGCATGATACGAGTCTCGGGCTATGGGATATGTACCCCCAATATGTGTGATAAGTCTATGTGACTTTGTATCATATCATCGAGTTGCAGTGATATATGTGAACCAATCTGTGTGATAATACTTCTATGTGAACTAATGCCATAACTCATGGGCTATTTTGCTATTTAAGTGTTGTGTACTGATGGTCTGTGTGACATGATTGTCTCAACACTTAAGTTTCTGCTTTATTTTATTGTGTGAGCACAATATACATGTGTTTGGCTATGTGACACGGTTATATATGGTGGAGACAAGATTGAGACACGATGCTGCTTTATGAGTTGGGAATTGATTGAGACAAGATTTTGCATTGTGATTTTTGTCTTGTCATAGATGTAGATTTGAAATTTCTATTTTGTTTTAAATCTAATGTTTAAGGGATCCGAGTGAAATAAAATGTTATCTTTTAATATAGAGCTTGTTTTTCTTCTTGTTCTTAACTTCAAAGTTAGTTAAAATTGTATGCTTTTCTAAACCGTAAATTCATAGTAACAGTCAAGGGTCGTTAAAAAATTTGTGTCCTTACAAAAAGTATGTTAAAAAATTAGGACTTGAAAAAGTACCGTTCATCCCAAATTTAAATCGAATATTATTCTTAGCATACATAAAACTAAGCTAGAAGGGACAAAGAAGAAACTAAACTAGAGATTGAGATATTTAGATGCAACAAGAGTATTTTAGAAGGCTTAAGTTCAAATTTGAGGTAACTAGATATAAATTGAACAACAAAATCACGAAACAAGGAGTCCATCCCAATATATATGAGGAGGAAGTGTCTCAACCACAAAAATGACTTTAAGAAATTGTTGTAGCAATTAAAGAGCCAAGAGACTCAAGGTGTCTTCATCGAGATATTGTTTATAGCATCTCTCGACGGTCTTGTGTTTGACATATTTAGACGTATACTTGAATTGTTTTAATATTTTATGAAATTAGGGTAGCATTGAGATGTTGTCACTAGCATCTTCTTTTATCTCCAAATTTATGACATGGATTAGGGAATCTTTAGTATGATTTCTTGAGAGCTTTATGATTTGTTTTACAATCTCTTTTCATATTTCATACTGTATAGAATTTCACCCAGACGTGTCTAGTTAGATTTCATGTTTTTTATTCTAGTATTGGTCAGTCCAATTATAAGGCGGTGAGCATTTAAGTTTCAGTTGTCTATCCAAGCATTCTTTCTTTCATTCTATATAAGCTTTCATTAATCATTAAATTGACATCTCAGTTGAATTGATTGTTTATATACATACAAATTTCGAGATATATCGTTTTTAGTGGAAAAAGATCAACTGGCTTGTATGTGTATTTTTATAATTAGTATTATCGTAGTATTTCCATCGTTCTTCTAATTTGTTACAAATTTCGAGATATGTCTACATAGCTTGTACGATAGGACTTAGGATAAAAGAATAAAACTTGATCCGTTGTATCTATCTCTCATAATTAGTATTATCGTAGTATTTCCATCCTTCTTCTAATTTGTTACAAAGTTAATATGGAACATTATCCTGTGCAAGAATTAGTTGTAATGCTAGCTTTGTTATTATAAATTGACGTAGTATAGCTTTGTTAAACTTATTCATGGTTTTCTGAATTAGTAGACTAAGTATTCTGTACTAATAATTGATTTTATTAGGTAAGTTCGATATCAGAATTGTAATTCGGCGAGACCACCTTAAATTAGGAACCCCTTAGTAAAATTTGATTCTTTTTCTATATTTTTCTTTAATTTATTTTTTTGAATTATTCTCACACTCAAAACACTCCCTATTTTATTACATTGATTCTCTTGAAATTCGACATAGTATCACTTATTCCACATGCTAGAAAAGTAAACTTAGTTTTATTTTGACTAGTATGACAATATGACCAAGTGATATCAATATTTTAATCCTTGTTTAAAATCATATTTAAAAATATCATTAATCCTTGAATAGAGGAAACAATTTCTTCCCAAAGATAATTAAAGAATAAAATAATTGTACTAAGAGTCCGACATATATATTATGATAACTAATCGATTACATATATCCTTTTAAATGGCTTGAGTTTAATCTTTTAGCTGAATTTATCAGACATAGTGATGAAGAAATTAATCTATGTTGGTTAGATTTAGCAGTGTGAACATAAATGGTAAAATAAATATTCATTCATAATATGATGTTTTATGTCTAAAAGACAACATCCTATAACCATAAAAACACAAAGACAAGAATAGAAACAACATATATCAATATCTCATACACTTACTAGAAATTATAATTATTAAAATTGAAAATAAAAGACGATAGATATCATATATAAATGTATGTTTAACTCCACTATAGTATATCAAATATGCTCGATGTGGTTGTGTGGGGTGGGATAAAGGAAAAGAAAGACTAATTCCTTTAAGGCAGAATTGGTTTTTGGATATTGGATTTCAATTTAGTAAACTTAGGAAGTTTTGGTTTAGACATATTTGGTAATTCTGGTAATTTAGGAACCTTAGGTTTAATCACTTTCGGTTGTAATTTTGGGAGCTCAATTTTTGGGAGATTTGAAACTTTAGATAGATTGGGAAAACCAAATTTAGGCATTTCTGGAACTTTATGAAATTTGGAGAAATCAAGATTAGGTACTTTTGGCAATTCAGACATCTTTGGGAGTTCAGGAATATTAGGCTTTTCCAGTAGAAGGCGAGAGAATGAAGGTAACTCAACCTTCGGTAGTGAAGGAAGCTCAGACTTTGGCAAATTGGGTATTTTTGGCTTTGAAAGCACTCCTTCTACCTTAGGTAATGGTGTCTCTAAGGGATGTCTTGCGCTCACTGTCATGATAAAAAAATCAAAGCTCGTCAACATAAAAGTACTAAGTATTAGAAGAAATGTAGAGGTTGAAAATCGATGAGTAGCCATTGGATTCGAAATCAACCAGATAAAATAAATTTGTACAAGATTATAAATTATCTATCGTGAAATGGAGTTGACTTCATTATGTAAGTCGTGATGGTCTCAATTTATAGCATGTAGAACTATTTATAGGTAAAAGGGAATAGTGGAAGAGAGCATATATCAGTTGTCAGAGAAGAAATGATTGGTAGAAAAAGTGTTGGTTCAAACTTCCCACCTAATGAATATGACTATTCAAAGTTAATTGTAACAAAAGTTAAGCTCCAACCTATACATGCATATTTTGCTATATATTGCAAGACACCATCATATATCTTTATTCTCTAATAAGCTTTAATAATTTATTCCTTTATATGGAGATAAAAATTAACAATTGCTTGTGTGATAGTTCATATATATTTTATTTTCCCAATAAAATAATAAATTAGAATAGTTTATTTATGATTGTTAATCATTAAAGATGAGTAAAAAACATTAATTTTAAGTAATTCCCAAAGAAAGAAAAAGAAAATTAAATCTTGAATGTAACTTATCCTCAAGTAGTTTCAAATGGTAGTTTTCATGCGTAGTTGGAAAACAAATCGAAATTAGCAAGCGTGTCTGTACTTTCTTTTTCCTTCTTTTGTAGATTTAAAAAGGTAAAAGTCCAAAATATCCTGTAATATTGATATACTTTAAGTTTGTCAGTTAAGCATATTGAGTGAAGTGATATACTTGACACTGAGTAAATATAGATCATATATAATTGATATACTTCATTTTAAGTATAACATAACAAGTCAATCAAGTGGTACAAGTTGAGGTTGACACATGCAGAGGTAGAAGAAATGTTGAAGGAGGTGATTGGGAGAAAGCTTCTTTGGGATGAAGAAAGTCGTAGAAATTAATTTTTAGAAGGAAGGAGAATGAGACAGAAATTTTATTTCTTTAGACTTGATTGAGCCGTTTGAGTTTTTTTATTCTTTCTTTTTCCCTTTTTCAGCAATATTATACAATCAAATTTCAACTTATCTGGCATCGTTTCGAAGATAGAATTTTTTTATGAGCGTTTAGTTCGTTATCAACTCAAGTAAGAAGGGGCCGAAGAAATACAAGAATTTCTTCGTATATTGAAAGGAGGATGAGTAACATTGAGCAACTGAAGTTAAAAATTTGTCCTTTGTGGAGGGACCCATATGACAAATTTACGGCTTTCTTTACTACTTTCTTGCTTAGCTTTTTATTTTCTTTTGTAGGAACGTATCGTAAAAGAAAAAGAATATCAATTTTCGCGGCGAGCCCTATCAACACACCTCAAAGACCTTGCACGAAAACGATTACAGGGGAAGTTTTCTATTCCTTTATTTTTAATTTAATTTTTATTAAGCTTTCATTAGGATACATTGGGGATAACGTATCATTTTAGGTTGAGAGTGGTTGATTTGCATGTCTGACAAGTTCTTGAGCACCTGAGCTTGGACTTTGTAGTTGAGTACATTGATATGTTGATTGTTCAACATGTAATGTGATGATGATTTTCTGTGATAAGCTTTAGATAACTTGTATTTATATTATTTAGGATTCATAACAATGTATGCATGATTTTGGGCTAATTTTAAATTTTTTCTTGATTCTTTTGCATTTTTTAGCATATAGCTACTTTATTTATGTCCTTCAATGCTTATGATTGGATTATTTGGTCAATAGGCTTGTTGTCACTCCGGAAGACCCCACTAGTTAGGGAGTCACCTTGCTTGATATTTTATAATATGAGACTTAAGGAAAAGAAAAGAAATATTTGAGCTCAAAAACAAAGAAGGCTAAAGAGTGAAAAAAATTGTTGATGAAAAATATAAATATGTAATGTATATGCGTTTTGGGGTTAAAGAGTTTTCTTTACTATGATCAGTTAGAATACCCGTGAGAAAAGATTGGGTATGGTTCTGTACAGTGAATGTGTGAAAGCTAGTACCCTTTGGTAAAAGGGAATGCAAGTTTCGTAGGTGTGCTTTTAGCCACCTTAGTCAAAATTTGATTGATTTAGACTGCTTAATAATTGGTGCTTGAGCCATAGTAGGGAAAATACAAGCTCTGGGTTGAATAAAACCTTTTCGGACTGGTAAAGACCTATATAGGATTTCGTAAGCACGTGCACACGTAAAGGATAAAGATTTAGTTTTAAATTCCTAATTGAATGAAAGCATTTGGATGATTCTATATTTGTGAATACTGTCAATATCTTTAGCCTTGAGATTAGAGTCAGTCACTTCACCACATGATTCATATATATATTTTTTTAGTTGTGCTCGAGGACGAGCAAAGTTTAGGTTGGACTTGTTTGTTAGATCTCAAAAAAAGCTAATTTTATGGCTTTAATCTCACCTGCTTGTTAAGTATAATGTGTTTAAATATCTATTTTTGTAGGAACTCAAGAAAATCATGCATTCCTCAACTTTTTAGCTCATTTAGGATTATTTTGGATCTATCGGGAGTAATATCGAGCCCCCAGAACTTGAAAGATGTGAATAGACCAAATTGCAGCACCATAGTGGCACAATACTCGACAACGTAAGACAAAATGCATCTCAAGGTGGGAGCACCGTGACGCTCCAAACATTGACGGAGAAGACGCATACGTGCAAGATCTCTATCCCCCCCCCCTCCTCCCGTCACACTTCGGTAAAGAGCTTTTTAGGGCCAAGCGCCGTGGCACCATCAGGAATTTCATAAATAGTTCTTTCTTTTAGGGTTTTCGATGGTGGAACCATTGAGATCAATGTAAAGGTTCAAATTCTTCTTCTTCCTCTGTTTTTCTAGCATTGTTAGGTAAGATTTTAACATTCTTTTGGGTTGTAACTAAAGATTGGATGCTCCCCTCTCCTTCTTATCCATAATATATGGAGGTCAGTAATTTTCTTATACATTTCTTTAATTGTTCATCTAGCTTAAAATCACAAAAGTACCATTGGTTAATCATATATGCTAGGAATATAGGTTATCCATAAACCTAAAATGAATGGATTAATTAGTTTGAAAGATAATTTGTTTAATTAGTTAGACTACCTAATTAATTAACCATACAATGGAACCCTTAATCTTAATGCAAAGGAATGAAATATCATGCAATGGAAGACTTTAGAATCAATAAGTACTTAAAATAAATTTAATTTAAGTTATAAACATGTTGTTCATATAATATTCAGAAGAGGGTTTGAATCACATATTACCTTTGAAGTTTTCCATCACAAATTCAGTCGAAATCCACCAAGATAGAGCTTGACACTTCAAGAGGACTACCACCGAGATCTTCTCTACTATGCTCAAGCTAGAACGTGTGGTGGAAACACTTAAATCAAGTTGAATTGATGAAGGACAAGTGAGGGATGTATAGGGTTTTCAGGTTTTTACTTTAGCAAGTACAAGTAAGAATGTTTAATGATCTTCATGCATGGAGCTGCTATATATAGGTAAAATTCATGCAAATATACAGGGTTGCTTGGAAGGCAACTCTTCCTTAAAGATCATCACAAATTCAATTGGATTTTGGTGATATTCTATCAAATGTAGTTAGTGGATTTTTCCCAAAAATTGAAAAACCCATTAACTTAATATGATTTCGATAATCATTTTATTTAATTATTTAAATTACTTTTATGAAATTAATTCAAAAAACATAATTTAAATAAAACTAATTTTGATTACTTTTTAGTTAAAATAATATTAATTTAATATCTAAATATTAAATTAATAAAATATCAAATTCACCAATAAATCAATTTTATATTTAAATCATAAGTAAAAATTAATTGATTTTCCAATTTCGTTTAATTTCAATTAAAATAAATGTTTTTAATTGTATCATATACAATCAATCTAGAACCCTAAATATGACTTTGAACATTTCAAATTCATAACCCTAATTTCATACATCAATACTCAATTTTTTATTCTAATTTAATGAGCTAGTAAAGGGACCTAATGGACCTACAGACCATGAGCTCCAATTATTTGTACTTAATTCGTTTAAAACTCTTTAATCAAATTAATTACTATTCATTAACTATCAAGACACACCACTATAGCTCGATAGTTGCACTCTTCTCACTGTAGATATATTTCTATCCATATAAGCCATAGTCAGTAAGTCGATCCTTCACAGGTTGTTCGTAATTATAGCTGGGTCAAAATTACCGTTTTACCGTTGTAAATACATCTTATTTCTTAAGTTCCCACTGACCCTTCAATGAACAATTTGATTCATAATACTACTTATGAATCATATCCTTTTCTACCATGAGAAGGCGAGGCCCCAATTGTTCAAGACCTAGAATCAGCACTTAAGAGAACAACCTATTTGCTAACCTTAAAATGGGTAGGAGTGAATCCATCTTGTAGGGCTATGTCCCCAGCTATCCATCCGGTCTTATCCCCAAAATTGAAGGCTTATTGAGTAGTGCTATTTGACTACTCTCACCCATGCATATCAAATGATAATCCCAAATAAACAAGCGTTCATAGCTATCTCAGGATTAAGATCAAGTTATCCTAGGTTACTTAAGTATGAAATACTTAGTTTTAACAGTAAACGGTCATTATAAAGAAAAGTAACTATTTTGTGGTCCAGTCTATATGCAAATTCATTGCATAGGATGCTCCCACTCACATGTCTCTACATGAATGATCTGTGGATCACGTCATCTATATTACCTATACAAAATGTGTCGCATCCAATAGGGTTATCAAGATGAGATACCCAATTGAATCCATATAATTATAGACCATTTAGGCTATATACTATTAACTTGATCCTGCTTATGTCACCACATAAAGTTAAAGTATTCATACTATAGTCATGGATATGTTTATTTGATTTTCATAATAGAATGCAAAATCAAAAACTTTATTGAATAAGATACTCGATAATATTTTATTGATAAATAGAATGTTTAATATAAAATTTACAAACTGCGAGTTCTAGGACATTCCCAACATAATGTACATGTTCTTAGTCTTAGATGGACACTTTCGAACCCAATATGACTTAAGCATGAAGTTTAGTTAGGGCTTAGGCTTTAATTTATAGTTAGGGCACTTCCTTGGTTTAATCAATTGATTTGGCTACCTGTAGCGTTGATGAGTTTGGTTAGGCTGAATAAGTCGTTGTGTATCCATGAATCGAATGCATATTTAATCAATAGAAATAGATGATCGAAATTGCATAGGAAACCCTCTTGCTCTCGAAACTAGATTTTCCTATCTTTGTTACATTTACATGCTTGCTTTTATTTTGATGCATTATCACTCTATCCACATGCAACCCCTCGCCCACACCACCCCCACCCTTAGTTTACCTCGATAACTAGGAAATTAACTTAATGAAATTTATACTAGCGCTTCCCTGCAGATTGATCTAAACTTGCCACTGTTGCTATTTGTGTAGTAGTTGTACAGTTTGGTATTTATAAATTCATTTGATTAGAGGTTTGCATGCGACTGTAAATCTCTACTATCAATAATTTTCAACCGCAATCAGATTGAGAATCCTCCACGCCTCAAATAGATGAAACGATTTGATTAAAGATTTTGAGGTGGACCCCACAACTCATTACGACTACCAAATGCACGTAAATTAAAAACAAAAGCAATCAATTAGGACATTCTTTTTAAATTACCATGGATGGATTACCTTTCACTTAGGGTAAACATGACCTTAATTTAATCATTTTATGGTTACTTTACGATATAATGAGAATTTTGGGAAAGAGAGTGTGTCAAGAGACTGAAGCGTTATTGGGCTTTAACTTAGTCAAAGCTAAGATTTGACCAATGTAATTTAATTTAAAAAAAAAATAAGGTAGAATTTTTATAGGAATATTTTCACAGATACAAAAAATGTCAAACTATTTACAGAAAAATTAAAAAAAAAAAACACCGATGGACATTGGTAAACTTCTATCAAAATCCATCGGTGATAGACTTCTATCAGTTTCTATCAGTGATAGATTTCTATTAGTGTTGAACAAGACTTCTATCAGTTTTTATCAGTGACGGATTCTTATTAATTTCTATTATTGATAGACACTGTTAGACTTCTAAATGCCTCTATCGGCCTCTGTAAAAAAAGATCAAAATTTTGCTATTTTGTGTAAATTGTTTCCCTTATTTTTCTATTTTTGAAAATCTCTCATTTTCTTATGTGTAGTTGCAACTCCTCCCCTTCCCACATATTCTTCTTCTTCTTTGCGTAAGCTATCAACGCCACACACCATTAGCCTCCAGCCGCTGGCCCTTGACCGTCGGTCCCTACCATTAGTCGTCGTCGTTGGCAATGCCACCACTATCAAATCGACGTTTGCCGACAATCGTCGCTGCATATGGTGAGTCCAACGATGATCTCTCTCTAAGTTGTTCAAGCTTCTGGTATCCAAACACCGTCGCCACTTTTTGTGTCGCAACTCACCACTGCCACCTTAGCTCACCGCCAATCGTGGATTTCACTAATTTGATGATTCGTGGTGAGTAAAACATAGTATGTTTTTAGTTTGTGTTAAATGAGTTTTTGTGTGATTTTAAGGTTGGATTCATAACTAATCAGTGGTTAAAGCTACTATCTTATGGGTTTGAGGTTAGTTTTGGGTGTCGTTTGTGGGTGTTTTAGTGTAAATTTTATTGGTTTGTCGAAGAAGATGTTCCTCCAACAAATTTGGTGTCCGTGTGCATGGATTCATTGATGCAAAGAAAGAAGTTGGTGTTCTTCCTCTTTCGACAAAAATAAGGTGTTTGGGAGGCTATTAATTTGTTGAAATAAAAGGGAAAGAGAAGGTGAATACTTCGTCTCTCACATTGATTGACCTTGTTAGGTTTGGAGTTGAAGTTATTCCCGAGAAAGAAAAATCCTTACCTTGTTATTCATCTAGCCACATGCATGGGTTTATTTCCTTACCAAGGAACCCTAAAGATACCGTTGATTCGTATGTTGATGTTAAAATTTAAATTAGGGTTCCTAAGAGTAGGTGTGTTGTTGATAATAATCATGTTTCTAGTTCTTGCAATGCTAAATCTAGTTTATCTGAATCTAGTGTGCTTGTTGAAGAAAATGTTGTTGTTCCTTGTAGTTTTGAGATAGAAAAAGAGTGTTTGCATGTATATGAGGAGAATGCTTTACACGATCTTATTGATAGAGCGAGTTTTGAAATGATAGCTTCTATATCCACACTTCCTGTAATTAATGCTTCTGAGAATCTCATTGAGAATGTTGAACTTGATGTTTCTCATGAAATCGTACAACCTATTGAGGAGGGTGTTAATGCTCCTCTTGAGGTGGTTTCATTGATTAACCAAGGAAATGTGAATGATGATGTGGTTGATGACCCAATGACTTTTGAAAATGTTGAGTGTTTGAAAGATGTTGTCCGGTCTAATGTTGTCCACGAATCTAGTGATTTAAATGCTAAGAAAAATGTGACTGTTAACAATATTGATGGTGCATCATTTGAGATATCTGAGTCTGTGTAACGACCCATGTTTAGGAGGGGTACATGAATGAATCGAGACTACATGCAAATGAGAGAGATCTTAAGGACATGAAAGTATGGTTGAGAAAGGCTTAAAAGAATTGACGTCCATAGCTATACTAAGAAAGTGCACCTTCCTTGTCAGGGGCTCAATCATAGGAATTCCAAAGTTAAGTGTGTTAAGCTTAGAGCAATCCTATGTTGGGTGACCTCTTGGAAATTTCCCTAGGATGTATATGAGTGAGGACAAAGCATGTTGAAAGAACTAGTTTCGATTATAGGGATAGTCTTTCTGAGCCATTGTAGATAGTATCAGAGTCCCTTGTAACCTGACACGTTATTCTCTTGTGCTTCCAATACTGAAGACTAACATGCTTTTTCCTCACTCAGATGCATCCTAGGAAAATTTCCAAGAGGTCACCCAACATGGGATTGCTTCCAAGCGAAGCATGCTTAACTTTGGAGTTCCTATGATTGAGCCACCGATAAGGAAGGTGTAGCTTCTTCGTATAGGTATGGAATTCAATTCTTTTAAGCCTTTCTCAACCATTCCTTCATGTCCTTAGGATCCCTGGGTCGTTAAGTTCATCTGATGATGGTAAGCCTGTTCCAAATCATTGTTACTAGTGATGGAACAGGAGACACACGCAGCAGAAAAAGGACCTAATTACACTCTAATTGCTTTTAATTAAAAGGAAATTAGCATGCAATTTGAAGGAAAAACAGTAAATTAAAATTACTTTTGAAGCTCCCGAAAACCTCTTTTCCTCGCTGAATCTTGACCCGAACTCTTTTGAACCACCACTAGAGTTGACCTACTATCCTCTGGACTAAGAACCGGGTTGTGGGACCCGATGGATGAAGAAAATCGAGAGAGAGAAAGAGATGGAAAAGAAATGGAATTTCTTTTGGTTTGGGTTTTTCTCTCTCTCTCTTTTTTTTTTTTTTACAGCCCAATTTAGGAAAAAAAATTTGAAAACATGGCCAAAAAACTTTAATCCAAATTCAAAAGCCTATTTTATAGAAAAAAACCATGCAACATTTGCATGAAACAAATCTATAAAAATCCAACACCTAGAATCCACTATCTAATGAACAATTGGTTTAAGGTCCAACCTATAAACCAAACCCCTCTCGGGCCAAGGAGAGGGTGGGGCACCTTGCTCAAGACCTGGATTTAGTACTAAAGGGAACAACCTATCTACTATCCCTATAACGGGTAGGAGTGAATTCCGTCTTACACCCTATGTTCCCAGCTATCCACCTGATCTTACCCCTGAAATGGGAGGCTTATTAGGCCAACGATGATGAGCTACCCTCACCTATACAGATCTAAGGATAATTCCGAGTGAACAGAAGTTCATAGTTAGCTCAGGATTAAGATTAAGTTACCGAGATCGTCAATTAATGAAATAGTCAGTTTTATACATAAAACGATATTTAGAACGTAAAAAGTGACTATTACATGGTTTAGTCTTATGCAAACTCATTGTATATGATGATCCCACTCACATATGTCTATATGAATGATTTAGGATCACAACGTTTGTACTAACTACAAATTGGGCCGCATCCATAGTGACCTCAGAATAAGGCGCCCAACCTTATTCATATACTATAAACCATTTTGGCTATATATTTGAACTTGATCCCACATTTATGTCACAACATAAAGTTAAAATTACATTAAATAGCCTCAGGACCTTAGTTTATTGGATTCAAGATTATAATTTCAATAACAACTTTATCGAAAAATAAAATAGAATATGTTTATTAATTTACAAACTAAGAGTTTTAGGACATAAAATCCAACAACTAGACCTCAATTAACTCCAAAGGAAATAAAGTTGGTCCTTCTAGACCTACTACATCCAATGTATCATTTGTTCCATTCGATGGTGTTTCTTTTCAATAAGGTAGGGGCTAGTATGTGGAAATTTGTGGTTAAGAGGAACATTGTGGATTAAAAGGAACATAATATAGTTGGTCTAAATTTGGGACCATTATACCATTAAATTGTGAGAGAATTTATTGTCAATCTTTCTCTAGAGTTTGACAATCCTAATGACCCTGATTTTCATAAAGTTCATTTACGAAGGCATCAATTCATCTTTACTGTTGATCTCATTAACAAATATCTCAACAGAACTGTTCCTGTTGATGTTTCTAAAAAGCGACCATTAGTGAGAGAGTTGACATTTGAATTGATCAATGGGGCAAGGTCATCTTGGCCTAAGAAGGTCAATTGTCCACTTGCATTTTGAGTACTAACTATGATGTGCTTGGATTGGGATCTTCGACTGGTGTCCTTCCTCTCACAAATCAGGTTTTTTTGTTTCTCTCGCTACATTGTTATATCAGATTGGGACTAGGGCTCGTTTCAACCATGAAAATTTTGTACCTAATCAGATCAAACGCCACATTGGATCTCAAGACTTGAAATTACCTTTCTTCTATCCTTGTTTAATTTGTGGAGTTTTGCTTGCTTAGAAACCATTTTTGATCAATGCTAGGGAACCTATTTGTCCTACTCCTGTTCTCATTTCAATTAATCCCAAACTTTACAAAATTATCTAGTTGCTTCTTCCATTATGTTGATGGTCTTAGTCAAGCCTTGGTTGAATCTTCTTTTGGAAGTCGAATTTTCATCATATATCAAATGAATCCAACGATTTTTATGCTCAGATTTAGAGGCTTCATGAGCGAAAAACAACTGTAGAAATGATGTTATAGACGATGCGTGTAACATTGGCCAAGTTTGTTGGGGCGTCTTCCTCTCAACCACAAAACTGTTTTTTTTAAGAAACAAATAGGGACATTTTGTGGTGATGGTGTTGTGTTGGAGATCAGAGGAAAACTGCTTGTCTAAGCTTGTTCTGTTTTGGTTCTTGATTTTAGATGAATCCAGTGTTGGTTCTTTTTTTCTTTTTGGGGTAATTTTTTATTTTTTGTTTGGTTGCCCGAATGACTTTATTTATATTTTTTATGTTGTAAAGACTTTTACATCTTCAGTTGTTACTGATAATGTCTCAACTTTATTTTTTACATTCATTATTTTGATGGCTGGTTCTTTCATATTCTACCTTAAAAAAATATCAGGCAAGGGGGAGTTTGTTGGAGATTTGCTGATCGTCTCTATATTTTCTAACACAATTTTTGGTGGTTTTTGTATTTTTAGAAAATGATGTTTTAACATTTTCCTCAACATGTTTGTTTACTACAAATTTTGTTATTTTTCTAATCTGGAATTTATATTCAGAATATTATTTTATTTCCAAATTATGAAAATCTCTAGAAATATATTGATTGATATTTTTCTTTTTATAGTGCATCTTATCTTTTTAAAAAGGGAAAACATTTTAAGGACATTTTTTCTTTAATTGGCCTCTGTCTTTTTAAAGCAAATTCTAATCTTCTTTTTGCCAACAAGAGCGTAGCTCAACTAGCATAAATTCATACTATCAACCTTATGCTTTGAGTTTTGATTCCCCCACCCGACACTTTATTTACAATACATCTTAAAAAAAAAAAAATCTAATCTTCTTCCAGGGTTGCCACATTTGTTGATTATCAGAAGAGTGTAATTATTTGTGATTAAATATTGCATCATTTTGATTTTTCTTGGCAACAGATTTGTTCTTGACGGTCGTTTTCTTCATCGTGGGTTTTGTCAATCTTTACCCACTTTATTTCTCTGTGCATATCCTTTCTATAAATAATTCAAATAACTTGAAGATACTACTTGTCTTGGGGGGGGGGACTAAGGCATAGCTGAAGAGAATGGATTCTCGGTCTTAGGGGGAGCCTAATACTTCATACTCGAGACGGATTTCTCCACTTTAGAAAGGACCTAAGATTCATCAGTGAGTTCACTAAGTTGCAAGGAAGATAATTAAATGGAGAACAGTATCACACATTATCAAAAGTTGAAGTATTCAATACTAATATTATCACACTTTAGGGAGCCTATTTCAATTGAGAGGGCGTCTCACAACTAGGGGGAGTCTAGGTGACTCGTGAGTTCAGCTTTACGTGAGTTTCCTTTTAAAAAATGGATGATTCTGTGCTTTTGCCCACGGTCATTTATCTATACTATAAATTTTAATAAATAAAAAACAATTAAATTTTCAATTTATCAAAGTAACTTTTAATTGATATATTGTTTTATCGAGATCAAATTTAAATTGCGATGTGATTTTCTTGTTACCAAATGGACTTCTTCAGTTCTTAGAGGTTTACGCTCTACTCCGAGTCAAGACCTGCCTGATTTGGATTTGCAAACATAGGATAAATGCCTCAATAGCATGTATTAGTCAGAGTATTACAAATAATCACGTTGTAATTGATTAACATTTTAATATTAGTGGATTATATTTCTTAGGCACACTGCCCCATAGATGTAGGTGGTTTATCACCAAACTGAGTCACAAATTCTTGTGTGCTTTTACTTGTTTTCTTGTTGTTGGTATTTTGTTGTTACAGTACATGTCAGTGCTTCCATTTAACATTCGTATTTCGAGTGACAAGTCATCCTATCGCGTTTTTCATTTATTGTAGTAGTTAAAAAGCCAAGAGACCCAAGGTGACTACGTCAAAATATTGCTTATAGCATCTCTTGACAATCCTGTGTTTGACGAATTTAGACCCACACTTTGATTGTTTTAGTATTTTATGAAATTAGGATAGCATTGAAATGTTGTCACTAGCATGTTGGCACTAATGTAGGTTTTTCTTTATACATATAATTTATTTTCTCTCCAAATTTGTGCCATCGATTCGGGAATATGTAGCACGATTTCTTGAGAATTTTATGATTTTTTTTCTTCCACTTTTCATATTTCATATTGTGTAACAAATCATTTGTGTATAGAATTTCATCATGTTGTGTCCAGTTAGAATTTGTATTTCTGATTCAAGGATTGGCCAATCAAACTGTAAGGCGGTCGACATTTAAGTTTCAGTTGTTTAAGTATTCTTTTGCTCTTACATTCATTTTATATGAGCTTTAGTTGAATTAATTGCTTGTATATATACAAATTTTGAGATATATTTATCTTTAGTGGAAAAAGATCAATTGGCTCGTGTGTGTGTTTTTATGGCTTCATGACTACATTGCTTGTATGATAGAATTTAAGATAAAAGAAAAAAAAATGAAGTATTATCATGCGCAAGAATTAGTTGCAATGCTAGCTTTGTTATAATACTTACGAGAGTTAAACTTATTCCTGAGTTTTTTGAGTTAGTTGGCTGAGTTCTTTGTAATAATAATTGATTTTATTTGATAAACTCTATATGAGATTTGTCATTTGACGAGACCAACTTCATTTTGGGAATCTCCGAGTAAAATTTGATTATTTTTCTGTATTTTTCTTTCATTTCTTTTTCTTAATTATTCTTACAATCAAAACCCTTCCTATTTGATCATATTGATTTTTATTTGTTTGGGCTAGTATCATAATATGACCAAGTGATATCGACATCTTAATCTTTGTTTAAAATCATATTTACAAATATTATTAATCTTTGAATAGAGGAAATAATTTCTTCGTAAATATAATTAATGAATGAAATAATTGTGGTAAGAGTGCGACAAATACATTACGATAACTAATCTATCACATATATATCTTTTTAAATGGCTTGGATTTTATTTTTAAGTTGAATTTGTGACATCTTAAATTTTTAGGTAGTTTCTGTTGAAACATCTTGGATTATTTGTGTTATATTTTGAATTTAAGAGAATTAATTGAATTGTTGTGTTAAGGTAGATTGACTTAAATTTACGGTGGTAGTAGATTTAGTAATATAGGAGAAGATTTGGAAAAGGAATGTGTGATGCTTTCATCTGTATGCTCGCATGTTTGACAAGTCAAATCGGATAGCTCATGTTGCTGCCAGCTCTTGATACCGGCTGACATCCACGATTGATTCCATCCAGTTGTAGCAGCACGCCTCTGCGGGAGCCACGAAGTCACCACCGTTACTGGCCAACCGCCCCGCGTTCTAGATTTGCTCAATCGCGATGCCGGAGTCGTGAGTCACTAATTCAGTGTCTTATTCTCTCCTTCGTCTCTCAACTGCGTCGCCAAGCCGTTCCTACGTTTGTTGTTTCGATCCAGTCGAATAGTTCGTTGCTGTTAAGGATATTAAGGATGTCAACACATAAAGTCTTACCTATCTATCAAAAGAATAGGACTTACTAAAGGAATAGGTTGGTCACAACAAAATCTCTAACCATTTGTATTTGTTGAGTTATTTTTGCATTCCCAAATTAGGGATTCCATATTGTATAAATACCTCACCTATGTACATTTCAAATACAAGAAATCATAAAGGAAAACTTGGCTTGCCACTGTCGTTTGCTACCTATCGTCTACTTGATTGAGCTATCATTTACCTTGTCTAAGTTCTACCATCCGCAGCATGTGTTAACTCATATCCTTCAACCTCTCTTTTTTAACTTGGTATCAGAGCACATAATGACCAACATCAATCAAGAAAACCTAGGAGCCACCCTCGGCATAGCCAACTTCAGCGGCCCACCTTTAAACCAACTCCTAAATTAGATAACCTCCATTAAACTTGATCGCAGTAATTTCCTCCTATGGAAAAACTTAGCGCTTTCAATCCTTCAGAGTTATCGACTCGAAGGACACCTAATCGGACAAAAAGTTGTCCCCCAATGTTTCTGCAACCTGCAGTCGGTGAGAGCATACTGATTGGATCGACTGGAGCAGGAGCTGCTCTGCGCAGCACGGAAGGAAGTTCTGGCAGTGGTGCTTCCAACTCATCGACAGCACTTGAGGTAAATTCTCAATATGAAGCGTGGATGGCTGTAGATCAACTTCTCCTCGGTTGGCTATATAACTCAATGACACCAGAGGTTGCCATTCAAGTGATGGGATGTGAATGTGTAAAGGATCTATGGACCAGAATTCAACAACTCTTTGATGTTCAGTCTAGAGCTGAAGAATATTATCTGAGACATGTGTTTCAAACAACCAGAAAAGGTAATTTGAAAATGGAGGAGTACCTTTGAACTATGAAAATGAATGCTGACAATCTCGAGCAAGCTGGTAGTCCTATGCCACCAAGAGCTCTTGTTTCACAGGTACTACTAGGACTTGATGAAGAATACAATACCATTGTGGCCACGATCCAAGGGAGAGCGTCATGGCTTGATATGCAGTCAGAACTTCTCCTGTATGAAAGGAGATTGGAACATCAGACAAACCAAAAGATGACAGTAGGCTTCAACCAAGTCAGTAACGCATCAGTGAATATGACAAACACTAGACATGTCAACCAAAACAACAAGTCCAATAGCAGCAATCAGTCTACTAGGGGAGGACAACGAGGTGGTGGTGGCCAATGTCAGAGGTCGAGGCAGGGGAAGAAACAACAACAAACCTGTGTGTCAAGTCTATGGGAAGGTGGGACATATAGCATTCTACTACTTCAACAGGTATAATAGAGATTTTGATCCCAATTCTCCTCAAAACAAGAGATAACCTTTCCCCAACAATCAGACCAAAAACATACAACCTCACCCAACAGCCCTAGCCAATGTTTATGGGAGTAATCCCTTTCTGACAAGATAAGAAAACATGACTGATGCAAATTGGTATGCTGATAGTGGTGCCTCCAATCATGTTACCTCAGACTTCAACAATCTTGGCAATTCGACTGAATACTCAGGTACTGAAGCAGTCACTGTAGCTAATGGTAATACTCTAGAAATTACTCATGTTGGAACTGCATGTTCTAGTGATGCCTGTAATTTGAAACTAAATGATATGTTATGTGTGCCTACTATAGCAAAAAATTTGGTCTGTATATCTAAGCTAACAAAAGACAATAACGTGTTTATTGAATTTCACAAGGATTACTGTCTTGTTAAGGACAAGGGTATGAGACAAATGATAATGAAGGGAATGCTTAAAGATGGACTGTATCAGTTAGAGGGTGCGGAAATCAACTCGAAGTCAATAGGAAACGGAGTACCATCGCAACCAGTGCACAAGAATAAAGATCTGTCTGCTCTAAGCATATCTTCGAAGCATAGGGTGTCTAAGATTACATGGCATAGAAGGCTTGGACATCCTTCGTAAAAAACACTAGATTTTATTATCAAAAGTTGTAATCTCCCTATGTTATCTAATGAAAAGCTTAACTTTTGTGATTCTTGTAGCTATGGAAAATTGCATTCTTTAGTCTTCCCTAACTCTAACTCAAGAGAATCTGTAACCTTTGATCTTATACACACTGATTTGTGTGGTCCAACTCCTCTCTTGTCAACATGTGGGTACAAATATTATTATATCTTTATTGATGATCACAGCAGGTACGCATGGATCTATCCTCTCAGGTCAAAAAGTGATACACTGGCAGCTTTTCAACACTTTCTCACCATGGTACAAACTCAGTTAATATACTGATCAAGTTCCTATAGTCGGATAATGGCGAAGAATTTGTCAAGATACACAAAGTCTGTCATCAGCTTGGCATTGCTTCAAGATACACTTGTCCATGTACGTCAGCACAAAATGGAAGGGCTGAGAGGAAGCACAGACACATAGTTGAGATGGGCTAACCGTACTAGTACAAGCACATCTTCTCTTAAATCATTGGTGGGATGCATTCTTATACTACACTATGCTGATTAATGGCCTTCCTACCCCTATCCTAAATGGACAATCTCCAATGGAAGTGATGTTTAAAAAGAAGCTTAGGTTCGAGGAGCTTCGAATATTTGGGTGTGCATGTTTCCCCTGCTTGAGACCGTACAATTAACATAAGTTTACCTATCGCATATAGAAGTGCATCTTTATCTTATCAGGTGTCTCCTTCAGCTTGCAGACCAGCCAAGTAAGCAATTGTCGTCCACCCGATTTCCTGGCTACCCTTCAGTCAGATCACACCGCACCAGTGACTTCATGCCCTTTACGTCCACAACCTCACTCTTACCAACTGTCATAACAACCCACACCCAATCACCAACTAATACCTCTACAGACAGCCCAGCCTACCCACATCCTTCCTTTGATCCTCTACCCACCAGTTGTTTACCCAGCGATCGCTCACCCAACGATCATCCACCTACTGATAATTACCCGGTGATCATTTACCTACCACCCACTTACCCACTGATCGTATACCCACTGATCATGTACCCTCCGATTGTTTCCACCTCACTCACCATCGCCTATCGCCCAACCCACCGATAGTTCACTTTCATCGTCCCCTGCCCAATCTTCACCTGATACTATCCCACACCCTGTGCCCATGTCTACTCATCCCATGATTACTCGAAGAAAGGCAGGCATCTTCAAACCCAAAATACTGTCCTCCAAAACCCAAAAAGACTGGTCCCTAACCGAACCTACCCGAGTCAGTGATGCGCTCAAAACCACACAGTGGAACAAAGCAATGAGTGGTGAATTTCAAGCATTAATGAAGAATCATACCTAGACTTTGGTTCCTCCATCACCGTTAATGAACGTTGTTGGAAATAAATGGGTATTCAGAATCAAACAAAGTTCTAATGGCTCCATTCTACGCTACAAGGCACGCCTCGTAGCAAAAGGCTTCCATCAAAACCCGGACATCAATTTCTTTGAGACATATATTCCAGTGGTCAAGGCATCTACCATCCAGATCGTCATTAGCCTTGCGGTATCCAAAGGGTGGCAGCTGAGACAGTTAGATTTCAATAACGCCTTCCTTAATGGAGTCCTCGATGAAGAAGTTTACATGCGCCAACCACATGGATTTGTTGATCCTCAACTACCAAATCATGTATGTCGCTTACACAAGGCCATATATGGCCTCAACAAAGCGCCAAGGGCCTGAAACAACACACTAAAAACAGCACTATGTAGTCGGGGCTTTTAGAATGCTATGTTTGATACATCTCTCTTCCTATATCGGAGCACTTTTGCCTTGATACTCTTACTAGTATATGTTGGTGATGTAATTATCACCGGTACTGATCAGCAGGCAATCAACAAGCTTGTAATAGCCTTGGACTCCAAGTTTGCTCTAAAAGATCTTGGCCAACTCCATTACTTCCTTGGAGTCCAACTACACATTGTCCCCAATGGAGTTCTACTAAATCAGGAAATGTATGTCAAGGACCTACTTCACCGCCTTGACCTTAGAGATCGAAAATCGGCACCCTCTCCAAGTGTTCTAAACAAGCAACTCTCTATCTCCGATGGCACTCCTCTTGACAATCCCCATATCTATCGGAGCACGATTGGTGCCCTATAGTACTTAACCACCACGAGACCTGACATTACATATGCGGTTAATCATTTAAGCCAATACTTAAAGAACCCTACGAACGTTCACTGGCAAGCAGTGAAGAGAGTTCTAAGATATGTCCATAGCACTCGACATTTTGGCCTCTATATTCAACATGGGTCCGACCTCTCTGTTTCGGCCTTCTCCGATGCCGATTGGGCAGCCAACATAGACGATCGAAAATTAATTGCTGCTTATTGCATCTTCCTTAGAGGTAATCTTGTCTCCTGGTCCTCCAAGAAACAATCCGTTGTCGCCCGGTTCAGCATAGAGTCTGAATATAGAGTGCTCGCTCATGCCTCTACAAAAATCATCTAGGTACAACAACTACTATCTGAGATTGGTGTCAAACATAAGTCGGCTCAAGTTCTGTGGTGTGAGAACCTCAGCGCCAGTGCTCTAGCGGTCAATCCGGTGTTTCATGCGTCGACCAAGCACATTGAGATCGACATTCACTTCGTTTGTGGTCAAGTCCTTCGTGGTCAACTTGATGTTCGTTATGTCCCATCCTTCGACCAAATCGCTGACTGTCTCACCAAGCCCTTAACTCACTCACAGTTCTTCCACCTTCAATCCAAACTTGGTATAGTAGAACTACCCTCTCATTTGAGGAGGGATGTTAAGGATATTAAAGATGCCAACACATAAAGTCTTGCCTATCTACCTAAAGAATAGGACTTATCAAAGGATTAGGTTGGTCACAACAAAATCTCTAACTATTTGTATTTGTTGAGTTATTTTTGCATTACCAAATTAGGGAATCCATATTTTATAAATACCTCACCTATGTACATTTCAAATATAAGAAATCATAAAGGAAAACTTTGCTTGCCACTGTCGTTTGCTACCTATCGTCTACTTGATTGAGCTATCATTTACCTTGTCTAAGTGCTATCGTCCGCAACGTGAATCAAGTCATATCCTTCAACCTCTTTTTTCTAACTGTTGCACCACTCAGCTCTGCCGCCATTACCTAGTTGTCGAAGTCTCGTTGTCGCTTCAGTCGCTGGAGTTTGCGGCTTGTTCCGTTTGAATTGGGTTGAAGATTCAAGGTATTTTGAGGCATTTTCTGGCGGTGTTGCAATCCATTGTCAATGAATATTCATTTTGGTAATTTATGAGGCTTGGTCTCCTTTGGGTTTTTTTTCAATGTGATGCCAAAAATTCGGGTTAATTCTCTATTGTTGATTGATGGTTAGAGGATGTTTTTTAGTGAAACCTTGGATTAATTCTTTGTTTGACCTCTGTTTAGGGTAAGTGATTTAAGGTCTACTGAGGTGAAATGTGTTGTGACTATTATGCTTTCTAGGTAAAAGACTAATTATAGGTCATGTTTTAGGTTTTGGATCAGAAAATTCATAAGCAAAGAGATAGAAACATTTGAATTTATTTAAAGAGACAAAAACGTTTGAATTTATTCAAGGTATGTAATCTTACTTCTGAAGTCGCCATTAAGCTAGACGATATAAACAAGATGAGAGTATCTAATTTTGTTTGTGTAACATTGATAAGCATGATTGTTATATGAATAAAGAAATTTTATGACTTGATGACTGATATGTTTATGTGTGGGACCCTGAGACATGTACAATAATGTATGTTGAGAATATAAATGATGCCATGATAAATGTCGAGATTGTTCGTTTGCCCTCCTAACACCATTATGTTACAACTTCATGGATCAACGGGTTCATAACTATATTATAGCTTTGTAAGCCACTAGTTCACCATTATATTATAGCTCTACGGACTGATGGGTTCACCATTACATTACAGTTTCGGGGAGTGGCAAATTCATAACTATATTACAGCTTCGTTGATCGATGGATGCACAACCATATTATAGTTCTATGGATCGATGAGTTCACTATTATATTACAGCTCTGTGGACCTATGGGTTCACAACCATGTTACAACTTTGTGTTAGGACGAGTTAAACCGTTCACTAGAGGACCATCTAAGTGTGATTAAAAAATTTTGTGTGTGTCCCATCTACATGTTTGGATTTATTGGACATAAATGGATAGTCTGATCATGCATTACTTACTGAGTATTTTTTTTACTCGTCTTTTATTATGATACATTTTTCAGGTAAAGGCAAGGAACATACCAGGCGCTTGGAGAGGAGATCTGTTGAAGGTGCCATATGGGAAAAGTGTTAATGGTTCCGCTCAGTGTCATGTTTTAATGAAACTTCAAATGTTTGAATGAAAACATTTGAGCTTTGAATTTCAAGTTTAATTGTTTTACGATTTATTTATATATTTATTTTCGGTGATTTAGAGATCCCGAATAAAATAATGTTCTATTATTTAAAACTATTATTTTACAATAAAAAGGTTGATAGTTTGTGTTTCAAAATTACATGCATGTTAGTAATGACACAGTTAGAGATCTTGAGAAGTCGGGTCGTTACTAAATTTATCAGACATATAGTGAAGAAGAAGTCAATCTATTTTGGATAGATTTAACAGTGTGAACATAAAGGGTAAATACACTCATAATATAATGTCTTATAAGTCTAAAAGACAACATCTTATAACCATAAAAACAATAATAGAAACAACATATATTAATATCTCATACACTTACTAGAAATTATCATTATTAAAGATGAAAATAAAAGACGATAAATGTCGTATATAAATATATGTTTAACTCCACTATAGTATATCAAATATGCTCATTGTGGTTGTGTCGGATGAGATAAAGAAAGAGAAAGACTAATTCCTTGGAAGGGTAGGCAAAATTCGTTTTGGGACGGATTACAATTTAAAAAATTTAGGAAGTTTTAGTTTAGTCATATATGGTAATTCTGGTAATTTAGGAACCACAGGTTTAAACACATTCAGTAATTCACGTAATTTTAGGAGCTCAAGTTTTGGGAGATTTGAAAGTTTAGACATATTGGAAAAACCAAATTTAGGAATTCTTAAAACTTGAGGAAATTTGGAGAAATCAAGGTTAGGTATTTTTAGAAATTCATACAACTTTTGGAGTTAAGGAACATTAGGCTTTTGCAATGGTGGAAGGTGAGACAATGTAGGCAGACTCAACCTTCGATAGTGAAGGAAGCTCAAGCTTTGACAAATTGAGTATTTCTAACTTTGTTAGTACTCCAAATACTTAGGTTTAACAGGTAAAATTCCAAATTCCAAAATACTCTGATATTATCGATATACTTTAGGTTTGTCAATTAAGCATATTAATGATATAATCTATATCAAGTATATTAGCGAAGTGATATACCTAAGGTTGAGTAAATATAGATTATAAACTATTGATATAAACTCAAGTAATATATATTGAGGTTGACACATGTAGCAAGATTAATTTCACACTTTGAAAGACACATTTTTAGCCCTAAAAGCTCACTTTACTCTTCTTTACTCACTTTATTCTTTACAGACATGTAGAGGAAGAAGAAATGTTGAAGATGGCGATCGGGAGAAAGCTTCTTTGAGATGAAGAAAGTTGTAGAGATTAATTTTCGAAAAGAGGGAGAAGGAAGAAGAATGAGACCACGATTTTATTTCTTTAGACTTCATCGGAGCTATTTAAGATTTTTTACTCTTTATTTTTTCCCTTTTTCAGAAATATTAAAAAACCCAATTTTGACCTCTCTGACAGAAGATGGAGTTTCTTAGGAGTGTTGAGTTCTTTATTAACTCAACTAAGAAGGATAGAAGAAATACGAGAATTTCTTCGTAATTTGAAAGGAGGACGAGTCACGTCGAACAACTGATGTTAAAAATTTATCCTTCCTAGAGGGAGTCAGTAAAAAAATTACTGCTTTTCTTTACTGCTTTTTAGCTTAGCTTTTTGTTTTGTTTTTGTTTTTTTGGTTGTAGGAACCAACCCTAAAGAAGAAGAATATCAAGTTTTTATAGTGAGTTTTATCACCACACCTCAAAGACAGAGTACGAGAACAATTTTCTATTCTTTCGTTCTTGTTATCATTCTATATAAGCTTTCATTGATCATTGAATTGATATCTCAGTTGAATGGATTGTTTGTAGATATACAAAATTTGAGATATAATTATCGTTGGTGGCCAAAGAGCAATTGGCTCATGTGTGTGTTTTTATGACTTCATGACTACATAGCTTGTATGATAGAATTTAGGATAAAAGATCAAAATGATCCGTTGTAGATATCTCTCATATTCATGGTTTTTTGAAGTAGTAGACTAAGTGCTTAGTAATAATTGATTTTAATTAGATAAGCTCGATATTAGAATTGTAATTCGACGAGACCACCTTAAATCGGGAACCCCTTAGTAAAATTTGATTTTTTTTTTCCGTAGTTTTCTTTCATTTACTTTTCTAAATTATTCTTACAATCAAAATCCTTTCTATTTTATCACATTGGTTCCCCTTGCAATTTGACATAGTATCACTTGTTCCACGAGCTAGAATAATCAACCTAGTTTTATTTTGGCTATTATAACAAAATAACCAATAGATATAGATATTTTTATCTCGTTTAAAATCATATTTTAAAATATTATTAATCCTTGCATAAAGGAAATAATTTCTTCACAAAAAAATTAATGAATAAATAATTGTGCTAAGTGCAAGTGCAGATACTTTGTGATAACTAGTCTATCATATATATGCCTTTAAATGGCTCGAGTTTGATCGTTAAGTTAAATTTATCAGACATACTAATTAAGAAAGTCAATCTGTTTTGGATAAATGATTTAGCAGTCTGAACATTAAGGGTAGAAGAAATATTCTATCAAAAATAATGTTTTATAAGTCTAGAAGTTAAGATTTATTGACATCCAATGATCATAGAAACACGCTGACAAGAATAAAGAATAATCAAGGAAATTTAGTAGAAAATGTATTAACTTGAGAAGAAAATCATGTAAAAAGATGAATTTTGTATTCAACACTTACAAAATTTGTTAATCCTTAAATATTATAACTCTAACATCTTTAAATGTAGGATTTAATGCAAAAAAAAATTGAGAAAGAAATATGGTGCTACAGTCGTTGGACGCATAACAAGATCAGCCAACCTAATCTTGCACGCTAAGAAGAATCACGCGTTAAAAAGAATCATGAAGAAAGGAAAACGACAGATGCATTGTCTGTGGCCTGTCCAATGAAGGTGCAAATTGGGAATTGATTTGAGACAGACGCGATAGAACCAATAAATCTATGACGAACGTAGCAAGGTATGGAATTAAATGCAAAGGTATCGGATAATCATTAGAAAGAAGCTGAGAAACTTCCTTTTGACGCCTACAAATAGCCCAAATTTCACACGTTAAAAATGTTAGAACAAGAGATTAGTCCAAGCTCTGCCGAACTCTCTGCTTGGTTCTCCATAATCTTTAACCTCTCGTTCTTCTCTTCAAGGAGTTCAAAGTGAAACCTCGGTCTTCTTCTCTTATTAGAGGCAAAACTCCATCATTCTACATTGCCTACACAAGTTAAAATTGTCAACAATTGAAGCCAAAGGAAGCAAGAGATTGTGGCCATCGACTAAGCACTTCCATTTCTTGAACTTTCATTCCTTTATTTTTCATTAAATTTGTATTAACATATTGATACCACGGCATATTCATTCTTAATATAAACTCTAATCTCCATCATCTCTATTCTATCCATGTGTTCTCTTCTCTCCATCATGAGCAACTAATTTCTTAATGGGTTAGGAAGAATAAACTAAAAGTCTCACAAATTTTGAATAAGTTGAAGTTCATCTTATTCTTATATCCATCTGATCAATTGACTTAAGTAAAAGTACCTAACTACTTGAGAGAGTGTAGAAAATAACAAGTCTTTTAAGTGGTTTTTTATTGGGTTTTTTGGAAATTTGAAGGCCTAATGACATTATTGTAATTATTGAGCAGTGGAAAACTTGTAATTATCCCTATCTTCTCCAAAATTAGGGCATTTTCGTTTTGTCTTATTAGCTGAAGAGAAAATTGAGATAAACAACCAACTTGGACTTGAAGACAAATCTGTAGCCGTCTGAAAGGGAGAGCCAAAAGCCGTCTGAAGCAATCCGTCCGCCGTCATCTATGGGTGACGAGTTCTGACGTGGGCGAGCGTCCGCGGCGGTGGCGTGGGTGTCCGGCAAGATTGTTGGGTGTCGGCTTCGTGGAAGTGCAGCGGCCGGTCGAAGAGCTGCTCGGCTGGACGGTGGGAGTAGCAGCCGAACAGATCCGATTTAGCACGTGGATTTGCTTGCAGATCTTGTTTTGGTGGTCTGTCGGTCAGAAGCGGGTAGCACACTGTTTTGGGCTGTTTAGCAGCGGGTTGTTCTCAGTTTTCAGAGGCGACGTTGTGTGCGGGTCTCTCTCGGTATCAGTTGATATTGAAATTACAGATTGGTGATTTCGTTGATTATCTGTAATTTGTAAATTCCTTTATTGCTCATTAACAAATTAATTCAAGTTGGTTCTCAAAATGGATGTAGAGCAAACTGGTCGAACCACTATATATCTTGGCATTCTTTACTGCTTTCGATTTATTTCTGTTGATTGTTTGCGTCTGTTTGGCCATCTAAATTAGGTTCAGAAACTCTCACAGAGAGCAAGTAGTTGTGGAATTTATTAAACAAGGAAAGAAGTAGTCTCACAGATAAAGTTAACTTCTTGTCCAATATGACTTAAACGTGCATCTTAGAGATAAGATTTATGCGACATGAAACATTGAAAGGTAATTTTTTTCCTTTTGTAAGTCAAAGACGTCAATGGATACTTGTACATCACTTAGGTAAATGTTAATATTAGAAGTTAAAGTTAATCTTGATATTTTATAAGTCAGAGACATGAACGGATGATGTTTTGATTGAAGCTATAACCATTGGAGCTTTGAAGCTTTGGATCAAAGGACTTTTGGGTAAATGTTTTAAAGTTTGTTCGATTTGAGTCTTAATCAATGGTTGCACAAATTTTGAACATTGAGTTTAAGGTTTGAAGCGTGATTTACGCAAGCAAGCATGAAGATTAGCTTGCTAGTTATTGGTTCAAAATTGATGGAAGGGGTTTCTTGACAACGGATTTAGCTCTATGTGTTATGCTTGGGGCATAATTGATTTTCGACTTAATGTCAATAGATTGAATTATTACAATACTTATATGTATGTATATATATGTTTCGAAACATGTAGTGCACCATGGTCTATGTGACAAGTCTGTGTAATGAAAATGTGCATGATACGAGTCTCGGGTTATGGGATATGTACCCCCAATATGTGTGATAAGTCTATGTGACTTTGTATCATATCATCGAGTTGCAGTGATATATGTGAACCAATCTGTGTGATAATACTTCTATGTGAACTAATGCCATAACTCATGGGCTATTTTGCTATTTAAGTGTTGTGTACTGATGGTCTGTGTGACATGATTGTCTCAACACTTAAGTTTCTGCTTTATTTTATTGTGTGAGCACAATATACATGTGTTTGGCTATGTGACATGGTTATATATGGTGGAGACAAGATTGAGACACGATGCTGCTTTATGAGTCGGGAATTGATTGAGACAAGATTTTGCATTGTGATTTTTGTCTTGTCATAGATGTAGTTTTGAAATTTCTATTTTGTTTTAAATCTAATGTTTAAGGGATCCGAGTGAAATAAAATGTTATCTTTTAATATAGAGATTGTTTTTCTTCTTGTTTTTAACTTCAAAGTTAGTTAAAATTGTATGCTTTTCTAAACCGTAAATTCATAGTAACAGTCAAGGGTCGTTAAAAAATTTGGGTCCTTACAAAAAGTATGTTAAAAAATTAGGACTTGAAAAAGTACCGTTCATCCCAAATTTAAATCGAATATTATTCTTAGCATACATAAAACTAAGCTAGAAGGGACAAAGAAGAAACTAAACTAGAGATTGAGATATTTAGATGCAACAAGAGTGTTTTAGAAGGCTCAAGTTCAAATTTGAGCTAACTAGATATAAATTGAACAACAAAATCACGAAACAAGGAGTCCATCCCAATATATATGAGGAGGAAGTGTCTCAACCACAAAAATGACTTTAAGAAATTGTTGTAGCAGTTAAAGAGCCAAGAGACTCAAGGTATCTGCATCGAGATATTGTTTAAAGCATCTCTCGATGGTCTTGTGTTTGACATATTTAGACGCATACTTGAATTGTTTTAATATTTTATGAAATTAGGGTAGCATTGAGATGTTGTCACTAGCATCTTCTTTTATCTCCAAATTTATGACATGGATTAGGGAATCTTTAGTATGATTTGTTTTACCATCTCTTTTCATATTTCATACTGTATAGAATTTCACCCAGACGTGTCTAGTTAGATTTCATGTTTTTTATTCTAGTATTGGTCAGTCCAATTATAAGGCGGTGAGCATTTAGGTTTCAGTTGTCTATCCAAGCATTCTTTCTTTCATTCTATATAAGCTTTCATTAATCATTAAATTGACATCTCAGTTGAATTGATTGTTTATATACATACAAATTTCGAGATATATCGTTTTTAGTGGAAAAAGATCAACTGGCTTGTATGTGTATTTTTATAATTAGTATTATCGTAGTATTTCCATCGTTCTTCTAATTTGTTACAAATTTCGAGATATGTCTACATAGCTTGTACGATAGGACTTAGGATAAAAGAATAAAACTTGATCCGTTGTATCTATCTCTCATAATTAGTATTATCGTAGTATTTCCATCCTTCTTCTAATTTGTTACAAAGTTAATATGGAACATTATCCTGTGCAAGAATTAGTTGTAATGCTAGCTTTGTTATTATAAATTGATGTAGTATAGCTTTGTTAAACTTATTCATGGTTTTCTGAATTAGTACACTAAGTATTCTGTACTAATAATTGATTTTATTAGGTAAGTTCGATATCAGAATTGTAATTCGGCGAGACCACCTTAAATTAGGAACCCCTTAGTAAAATTTGATTCTTTTTCTATATTTTTCTTTAATTTATTTTTTTGAATTATTCTCACACTCAAAACACTCCCTATTTTATTACATTGATTCTCTTGAAATTCGACATAGTATCACTTATTCCACATGCTAGAAAAGTAAACTTAGTTTTATTTTGACTAGTATGACAATATGACCAAGTGATATCAATATTTTAATCCTTGTTTAAAATCATATTTAAAAATATCATTAATCCTTGAATAGAGGAAACAATTTCTTCCCAAAGATAATTAAAGAATAAAATAATTGTAATAAGAGTCCGACATATATATTATGATAACTAATCGATTACATATATCCTTTTAAATGGCTTGAGTTTAATCTTTTAGCTGAATTTATCAGACATAGTGATGAAGAAATTAATCTATGTTGGTTAGATTTAGCAGTGTGAACATAAATGGTAAAATAAATATTCATTCATAATATGATGTTTTATGTCTAAAAGACAACATCCTATAACCATAAAAACACAAAGACGAGAATAGAAACAACATATATCAATATCTCATACACTTACTAGAAATTATAATTATTAAAATTGAAAATAAAAGACGATAGATATCATATATAAATGTATGTTTAACTCCACTATAGTATATCAAATATGCTCGATGTGGTTGTGTGGGGTGGGATAAAGGAAAAGAAAGACTAATTCCTTTAAGGCAGAATTGGTTTTTGGATATTGGATTTCAATTTAGTAAACTTAGGAAGTTTTGGTTTAGACATATTTGGTAATTCTGGTAATTTAGGAACCTTAGGTTTAATCACTTTCGGTTGTAATTTTGGGAGCTCAATTTTTGGGAGATTTGAAACTTTAGATAGATTGGGAAAACCAAATTTAGGCATTTCTGGAACTTTATGAAATTTGGAGAAATCAAGATTAGGTACTTTTGGCAATTCAGACATCTTTGGGAGTTCAGGAATATTAGGCTTTTCCAGTAGAAGGCGAGAGAATGAAGGTAACTCAACCTTCGGTAGTGAAGGAAGCTCAGACTTTGGCAAATTGGGTATTTTTGGCTTTGAAAGCACTCCTTCTACCTTAGGTAATGGTGTCTCCAAGGGATGTCTTGCGCTCACTGTCATGATAAAAAAATCAAAGCTCGTCAACATAAAAGTACTAAGTATTAGAGGAAATGTAGAGGTTGAAAATCGATGAGTAGCCATTGGATTCGAAATCAACCAGATAAAATAAATTTGTACAAGATTATAAATTATCTATCGTGAAATGGAGTTGACTTCATTATGTAAGTCGTGATGGTCTCAATTTATAGCATGTAGAACTATTTATAGGTAAAAGGGAATAGTGGAAGAGAGCATATATCAGTTGTCAGAGAAGAAATGATTGGTAGAAAAAGTGTTGGTTCAAACTTCCCACCTAATGAATATGACTATTCAAAGTTAATTGTAACAAAAGTTAAGCTCCAACCTGTACATGCATATTTTGCTATATATTGCAAGACACCATCATATATCTTTATTCTCTAATAAGCTTTAATAATTTATTCCTTTATATGGAGATAAAAATTAACAATTGCTTGTGTGATAGTTCATATATATTTTATTTTCCCAATAAAATAATAAATTAGAATAGTTTATTTATGATTGTTAATCATTAAAGATGAGTAAAAAACATTAATTTTAAGTAATTCCCAAAGAAAGAAAAAGAAAATTAAATCTTGAATGTAACTTATCCTCAAGTAGTTTCAAATGGTAGTTTTCATGCGTAGTTGGAAAACAAATCGAAATTAGCAAGCGTGTCTGTACTTTCTTTTTCCTTCTTTTGTAGATTTAAAAAGGTAAAAGTCCAAAATATCTTGTAATATTGATATACTTTAAGTTTGTCAGTTAAGCATATTGAGTGAAGTGATATACTTGACACTGAGTAAATATAGATCATATATAATTGATATACTTCATTTTAAGTATAACATAACAAGTCAATCAAGTGGTACAAGTTGAGGTTGACACATGCAGAGGTAGAAGAAATGTTGAAGGAGGTGATTGGGAGAAAGCTTCTTTGGGATGAAGAAAGTCGTAGAAATTAATTTTTAGAAGAAAGGAGAATGAGACAGAAATTTTATTTCTGTAGACTTGATTGAGCCGTTTGAGTTTTTTTATTCTTTCTTTTTCCCTTTTTCAGCAATATTATACAATCAAATTTCAACTTATCTGGCATCGTTTCGAAGATAGAATTTTTTTATGAGCGTTTAGTTCGTTATCAACTCAAGTAAGAAGGGGCCGAAGAAATACAAGAATTTCTTCGTATATTGAAAGGAGGATGAGTAACATTGAGCAACTGAAGTTAAAAATTTGTCCTTTGTGGAGGGACCCATATGACAAATTTACGGCTTTCTTTACTACTCTCTTGCTTAGCTTTTTATTTTCTTTTGTAGGAACGTATCGTAAAAGAAAAAGAATATCAATTTTCGCGGCGAGCCCTATCATCACACCTCAAAGACCTTGCACGAAAACGATTACAGGGGAAGTTTTCTATTCCTTTATTTTTAATTTAATTTTTATTAAGCTTTCATTAGGATACATTGGGGATAACGTATCATTTTAGGTTGAGAGTGGTTGATTTGCATGTCTGACAAGTTCTTGAGCACCTGAGCTTGGACTTTGTAGTTGAGTACATTGATATGTTGATTGTTCAACATGTAATGTGATGATGATTTTCTGTGATAAGCTTTAGATAACTTGTATTTATATTATTTAGGATTCATAACAATGTATGCATGATTTTGGGCTAATTTTAAATTTTTTCTTGATTCTTTTGCATTTTTTAGCATATAGCTACTTTATTTATGTCCTTCAATGCTTATGATTGGGTTATTTGGTCAATAGGCTTGTTGTCACTCCGGAAGACCCCACTAGTTAGGGAGTCACCTTGCTTGATATTTTATAATATGAGACTTAGGGAAAAGAAAAGAAATATTTGAGCCCAAAAACAAAGAAGGCTAAAGAGTGAAAAAAATTGTTGATGAAAAATATAAATATGTAATGTATATGCGTTTTGGGGTTAAAGAGTTTTCTTTACTATGATCAGTTAGAATACCCGTGAGAAAAGATTGGGTATGGTTCTGTACAGTGAATGTGTGAAAGCTAGTACCATTTGGTAAAAAGGAATGCAAGTTTCGTAGGTGTGCTTTTAGCCACCGTAGTCAAAATTTGATTGATTTAGACTGCTTAATAATTGGTGCTTGAGCCATAGTAGGGAAAATACAAGCTTTGGGTTGAATAAAACCTTTTCGGACTGGTAAAGACCTATATAGGATTTCGTAAGCACGTGCACACATAAAGGATAAAGATTTAGTTTTAAATTCCTAATTGAAAGAAAGCATTTGGATGATTCTATATTTGTGAATACTGTCAATATCTTTAGCATTGAGATTAGAGTCAGTCACTTCACCACATGATTCATATATATTTTTTTTTAGTTGTGCTCGAGGACGAGCAAAGTTTAGGTTGGACTTGTTTGTTAGATCTCAAAAAAGCTAATTTTATGGCTTTAATCTCACCTGCTTGTTAAGTATAATGTGTTTAAATATCTATTTTTGTAGGAACTCAAGAAAATCATGCATTCCTCAACTTTTTAGCTCATTTAGGATTATTTTGGATCTATCGGGAGTAATATAGAGCCCCCAGAACTTGAAAGATGTGAATAGACCAAATTGCAACACCATAGTGGCACAATACTCGACAACGTAAGACAAAATGCATCTCAAGGTGGGAGCACCGTGACGCTCCAAACATTGACGGAGAAGACGCATACGTGCAAGATCTCTATCCCCTCCCCCTCCCGTCACACTTCGGTAGAGATCATTTTAGGGCCAAGCGCCGTGGCACCATCAGGATTTTCATAAATAGTTCTTTCTTTTAAGGTTTTCGATGGTGGAACCATGGAGATCAAAGTAAAGGTTCAAATTCTTCTTTTTCCTCTGTTTTTCTAGCATTGTTAGGTAAGATTTTAACATTCTTTTGGGTTGTAACTAAAGATTGGATGCTCCCCTCTCCTTCTTATCCATAATATATGGAGGTCAGTAATTTTCTTATACATTTCTTTAATTGTTCATCTAGCTTAAAATCACAAAAGTACCATTGGTTAATCATATATGCTAGGAATATAGGTTATCCATAAACCTAAAATGAATGGATTAATTAGTTTGAAAGATAATTTGTTTAATTAGTTAGACTACCTAATTAATTAACCATACAATGGAACCCTTAATCTTAATGTAAAGGAATGAAATATCATGCAATGGAAGACTTTAGAATCAATAAGTACTTAAAATACATTTAATTTAAGTTATAAACATGTTGTTCATATAATATTCAGAAGAGGGTTTGAAACACATATTACCTTTGAAGTTTTCCTTCACAAATTCAGTCGAAATCCACCAAGATAGAGCTTGACACTTCAAGAGAACTACCACCGAGATCTTCTCTACTATGCTCAAGCTAGAACGTGTGGTGGAAACACTTAAATCAAGTTGAATCGATGAAGGACAAGTGAAGGATGTATAGGGTTTTTCAGCTTTTTACTTCAGCAAGTAAAAGTAAGAATGTTTAATGATCTTCATGCATGGAGCTTCTATATATAGGTAAAATTCATGCAAATATACAGGGTTGCTTGGAAGGCAACTCTTCCTTAAAGATCATCACAAATTCAATTGGATTTTGGTGATATTCTATCAAATGTAGTTAGTGGATTTTTCCCAAAAATTGAAAAACCCATTAACTTAATATGATTTCGAAAATAATTTTATTTAATTATTTAAATTACTTTTATGAAATTAATTCAAAAAACATAATTTAAATAAAACTAATTTTGATTACTTTTTAGTTAAAATAATATTAATTTAATATCTAAATATTAAATTAATAAAATATCAAATTCACCAATAAATCAATTTTATATTTAAATCATAAGTAAAAATTAAATAATTTTCCAATTTCGTTTAATTTCGATTAAAATAAATGTTTTTAATTGTATCATATACAATCAATCTAGAACCCTAAAAATGACTTTGAACATTTCAAATTCATAATCCTAATTTCATACATCAATACTCAATTATTTATTCTAATTTAATGAGCTAGTAAAAGGACCTAATGGACCTACAGACCATTAGCTCCAATTATTTGTACTTAATTCGTTTAAAACTCTTTAATCAAATTAATTACTATTCATTAACTATCAAGACACACCACTATAGCTCGATAGTTGCACTCTTCTCACTGTAGATATATTTCTATCCATATAAGCCATAGTCAGTAAGTCGATCCTTCACAGGTTGTTCGTAATTATAGCTGGGTCAAAATTACCGTTTTACCGTTGTAAATACATCTTATTCCTTAAGTTCCCACTGACCCTCCAATGAACAATTTGATTCATAATACTACTTATGAATCATATCCTTTTCTACCATGAGAAGGCGAGGCCCCAATTGTTCAAGACCTAGAATCAGCACTTAAGAGAACAACCTATCTGCTAACCTTAAAATGGGTAGGAGTGAATCCATCTCGTAGGGCTATGTCCCCAGCTATCCATCCGGTCTTATCCCCAAAATTGAAGGCTTATTGAGTATTGCTATTTGACTACTCTCACCCATGCATATCAAATGATAATCCCAAATAAACAGGCGTTCATAGCTAGCTCAGGATTAAGATCAAGTTATCCTAGGTTACTTAAGTATGAAATACTCAGTTTTAACAGTAAACGGTCATTATAAAGAAAAGTAACTATTTTGTGGTCCAGTCTATATGCAAATTCATTGCATAGGATGCTCCCACTCACATGTCTCTACATGAATGATCTGTGGATCACGTCATCTATATTACCTATACAAAATGTGTCGCATCCAATAGGGTTATCAAGATGAGATACCCAATTGAATCCATATACTTATAGACCATTTAGGCTATATACTATTAACTTGATCCTGCTTATGTCACCACATAAAGTTAAAGTATTCATACTATAGTCATGGATATGTTTATTTGATTTTCATAATAGAATGCAAAATCAAAAACTTTATTGAATAAGATACTCAATAATATTTTATTGATAAATAGAATGTTTAATATAAAATTTACAAACTGCGAGTTCTAGGACATTCCCAACATAATGTACATGTTCTTCGTCTTAGATGGACACTTTCGAACCCAATATGACTTAAGCATGAAGTTTAATTAGGGCTTAGGCTTTAATTTATAGTTAGGGCACTTCCTTGGTTTAATCAATTGATTTGGCTACCTGTAGCGTTGAAGAGTTTGGTTAGGCTGAATAAGTCGTTGTGTATCCATGAATCGAATGCATATTTAATCAATAGAAATAGATGATCGAAATTGCATAGGAAACCCTCTTGCTCTCGAAACTAGATTTTCCTATCTTTGTTACATTTACATGCTTGCTTTTATTTTGATGCATTATCACTTTATCCACATGCAACCCCTCGCCCCCACCACCCCCACCCTTAGTTTACCTCGATAACTAGGAAATTAACTTAATGAAATTTATACTAGCGCTTCCCTGCAGATTGATCTAAACTTGCCACTGTTGCTATTTGTGTAGTAGTTGTACAGTTCGGTATTTATAAATTCATTTGATTAGAGGTTTGCATGCGACTGTAAATCTCTACTATCAGTAATTTTCAACCGCAATCAGATTGAGAATCCTCCACGCCTCAAATAGATGAAACGATTTGATTAAAGATTTTGAGGTGGACCCCACAACTCATTGCGACTACCAAATGCACGTAAATTAAAAACAAAAGCAATCAATTAGGACATTCTTTTTAAATTACCATGGATGGATTACCTTTCACTTAGGGTAAACATGACATTAATTTAATCATTTTATGGTTACTTTACGATATAATGAGAATTTTGGGAAAGAGAGTGTGTCAAGAGACTGAAGCGTTATTGGGCTTTAACTTAGTCAAAGCTAAGGTTTGACCAATGTAATTTAATTTTTTAAAAAAAGAAGGTAGAATTTTTATAGGAAAATTTTCACAGATACAAAAAATGTCAAACTATTTACAGAAAAATTAAAAAAAAAAAAAAACACCGATGGACATTGGTAAACTTCTATCAACATCCATCGGTGATAGACTTCTATCAGTTTCTATCAGTGATAGATTTCTATTAGTGTCAAACAAGACTTCTATCAGTTTTTATCAGTGACGGATTCTTATTAATTTCTATTATTGATAGACACTGTTAGACTTCTAAATGCCTCTATCGGCCTCTGTCAAAAAAGATCAAAATTTTGCTATTTTGTGTAAATTGCTTCCCTTATTTTTCTATTTTTGAAAATCTCTCATTTTCTTATGTGTAGTTGCAACTCCTCCCCTTCCCACATATTCTTCTTCTTCTTTGCGTAAGCTATCAACGCCACACACCATTAGCCTCCAGCCGCTGGCCCTTGACCATCGGTCCCTACCATTAGTCGCCGTCGTTGGCAATGCCACCACTATCAAATCGACGTTTGCCGACAATCGTTGCTGCCTATGGTGAGTCCAACGATGATCTCTCTCTAAGTTGTTCAAGCTTCTGGTATCCAAACACCGTCGCCACTTTTTGTGTCGCAACTCACCACTGCCACCTTAGCTCACCGCCAATCGTGGATGTCACTGATTTGATGATTCGTGGTGAGTAAAACATAGTATGTTTTTAGTTTGTGTTAAATGAGTTTTTGTGTGATTTTAAGGTTGGATTCATAACTAATCAGTGGTTAAAGCTACTATCTTATGGGTTTGAGGTTAGTTTTGGGTGTCGTTTGTGGGTGTTTTAGTGTAAATTTTATTGGTTTGTCGAAGAAGATGTTCCTCCAACAAATTTGGTGTCTGTGTGCATGGATTCATTGATGCAAAGAAAGAAGTTGGTGTTCTTCCTCCTTCGACAAAAAGAAGGTGTTTGGGAGGCTATTAATTTGTTGAAATAAAAGGGAAAGAGAAGGTGAATACTTCGTCTCTCACATTGATTGAACTTGTTAGGTTTGGAGTTGAAGTTATTACCGAGAAAGAAAAATCCTTACCTTGTTATTCATCTAGCCACATGCATGGGTTTATTTCCTTACCAAGGAACCCTAAAGATACCGTTGATTCGTCTATTGATGTTTAAATTTAAATTAGGGTTCCTAAGAGTAGGTGTGTTGTTGATAATAATCATGTTTCTAGTTCTTGCAATGCTTAATCTAGTTTATCTGAATCTAGTGTGCTTGTTGAAGAAAATGTTGTTGTTCCTTGTACTTTTGAGATAGAAAAAGAATGTTTGCATGTATATGAAGAGAATGCTTTACAAGATCTTATTGATAGAGCGATTTTTGAAACGATAGCTTCTATATCCACACTTCCTGTAATTAATGCTTCTGAGAATCTCATTGAGAATGTTGAACTTGATGTTTCTCATGAAATCGTACAACCTATTGAGGAGGGTGTTAATGCTCCTCTTGAGGTGGTTGCATTGATTAACCAAGGAAATGTGAATGATGATGTGGTTGATGACCCAATGACTTTTGAAAATGTTGAGTGTTTGAAATATGTTGTCCGGTCTAATGTTGTCCACGAATCTAGTGATTTAAATGCTAAGAAAAATGTGACTATTAACAGTATTGATGGTGCATCATTTGAGATATCTGAGTCTGTATAACGACCCATGTTTAGGAGGGGTACGTGAATGAATCGAGACTACATCCAAATGATAGAGATCTTAAGGACATGAAAGTATGGTTGAGAAAGTCTTAAAAGAATTGAAGTCCATACCAATACTAAGAAAGTGCACCTTCCTTGTCAGTGGCTCAATCATAGGAATTCCAAAGTTAAGTGTGTTAAGCTTAGAGCAATTCTATGTTGGGTGACCTCTTGGAAATTTTCCTAGGATGTATATGAGTGAGGACAAAGCATGTTGAAAGAACTAGTTTCGATTATAGGGATAGTCTTTCTGAGCCATTGTTGATGGTATCAGAGTCCTTTGTAACTTGACACGTTATTCTCTTGTGCTTCCAAGACTGAAGACTAAGATGCTTTTTCCTCACTCAAATGCATCCTAGGAAAATTTCCAAGAGGTCACCCAACATGGGATTGCTTCCAAGCTAAGCATGCTTAACTTTGGAGTTCCTATGATTGAGCCACCGATAAGGAAGGTGTAGCTTCTTCGTATAGGTATGGAATTCAATTCTTTTAAGCCTTTCTCAACCATTCCTTCATGTCCTTAGGATCCCTGGGTCGTTAAGTTCATCTGATGATGGTAAGCCTGTTCCAAATCATTGTTACTAGTGATGGAACACGAGACACACGCAGCGGAAAAAGGACATAATTACACTCTAATTGCTTTTAATTAAAAGGAAATTAGCATGCAATTTGAAGGAAAAACAGTAAATTAAAATTACCTTTGAAGCTCCCGAAAACCTCTTTTCCTCGCTGAATCTTGACCCGAACTCTTCTGAACCACCACTAGAGTTGACCTACTATCCTCTGGACTCAGAACTGGGTTGTGGGACCCGATGGATGAAGAAAATCGAGAGAGAGAAAGAGATGGAAAAGAAATGGAATTTCTTTTGGTTTGGGTTTTTCTCTTTTTTTTTTTTTTTTTTACAGCCCAATTTAGGAAAAAAAAAATTTGAAAACATGGCCAAAAAACTTTAATCCAAATTCAAAAGCCCATTTTATAGAAAAAAACCATGCAACATTTGCATGAAACAAATCTATAAAAATCCAACACCTAGAATCCACTATCTAATGAACAATTGGTTTAAGGTCCAACCTATAAACCAAACCCCTCTCGGGCCAAGGAGAGGGTGGGGCACCTTGTTCAAGACCTGGATTTAGTACTAAAGGGAACAACCTATCTACTATCCCTATAACGAGTAGGAGTGAATTCCGTCTTACACCCTATGTTCCCAGCTATCCACCTGATCTTACCCCTGAAATGGGAGGCTTATTAGGCCAACGATGATGAGCTACCCTCACCTATGCAGATCTAAGGATAATTCCAAGTGAACAGAAGTTCATAGTTAGCTCAGGATTAAGATTAAGTTACCGAGGTCGTCAATTAATGAAATAGTCAGTTTTATACATAAAACGATATTTAGAACGTAAAAAGTGACTATTACATGGTTTAGTCTTATGTAAACTCATTGCATATGATGACCCCACTCACATATCTCTATATGAATGATTTAGGATCACATCGTTTGTACTAACTACAAATTGGGCCGCATCCATAGTGACCTCAGAATAAGGCGCCCAACCTTATTCATATACTATAAACCATTTTGGTTATATATTTGAACTTGATCCCACATTTATGTCACAACATAAAGTTCAAATTACATTAAATAGCCTCAGGACCATAGTTTATTGGATTCAAGATTATAATTTCAATAACAACTTTATCGAAAAATAAAATAGAATATGTTTATTAATTTACAAACTAAGAGTTTTAGGACATAAAATCCAACAACTAGACCTCAATTAACTCCAAAGGAAATAAAGTTGGTCCTTCTAGACCTACTACATCAAATGTATCATTTGTTCCATTCGATGGTGTTTCTTTTCACTAAGGTAGGGGCTAGTATGTGGAAATTTGTGGTTAAGAGGAACATTGTGGATTAAAAGGAACATAATATAGTTGGTCTAATTTTGGGACCATTATACCATTAAATTGTGAGAGAATTTATTGTCAATCTTTCTCTAGAGTTTGACAATCCTAATGACCCTGATTTTCATAAAGTTCATTTACGAAGGCATCAATTCATCTTTACTATTGATCTCATTAACAAATATCTCAACAGAACTGTTCCTGTTGATGTTTCTAAAAAGCGACCATTAGTGAGAGAGTTGACATTTGAATTGATCAATGGGGCAAGGTCATCTTGGCCTAAGAAGGTCAATTGTCCACTTCCATTTTGAGTACTAACTATGATGTGCTTGGATTGGGATCTTCGACTGGTGTTCTTCCTCTCACAAATCAGGTTTTTTTGTTTCTCTCGCTACATTGTTATATCAGATTGGGACTAGGGCTCGTTTCAACCATGAAAATTTTGTACCTGATCAGATCAAACGCCACATTGGATCTCAAGACTTGAAATTACCTTTCTTCTATCCTTGTTTAACTTGTGGAGTTTTGCTTGCTCAGAAACCATTTTTGATCAATGCTAGGGAACCTATTGGTCCTACTCCTGTTCTCATTTCAATTAATCCCAAACTTTACAAAATTATCATGTGCTAGATCTAGTTGCTTCTTCCATTATGTTGATGGTCTTAGTCAAGCCTTGGTTGAATCTTCTTTTGGAAGTCGAGTTTTCATCATATTTCAAATGAATCCAACGATTTTTATGCTCAGATTTAGAGGCTTCATGAGCGAAAAACGACTGTAGAAGGGATGTTATAGACGATGCGTGTAACATTGGCCAAGTTTGTTGGGGCGTCTTCCTCTCAACCACAAAACTGTTTTTTTTAAGAAACAAATAGGGACATTTTGTGGTGATGGTGTTGTGTTGGAGATCAGAGGAAAACTGCTTGTCTAAGCTTGTTCTATTTTGGTTCTTGATTTTAGATGAATCCAGTGTTGGTTCTTTTTTTCTTTTTGGGGTAATTTTTGATTTTTTGTTTGGTTGCCCGAATGACTTTATTTCTATTTTTTATGTTGTAAAGACTTTTACATCTTCAGTTGTTACTGATAATGTCTCAACTTTATTTTTTACATTCATTATTTTGATGGCTGGTTCTTTCATATTCTACCTTAAAAAAATATCAGGCAAGGGGGAGTTTGTTGGAGATTTGCTGATCGTCTCTATATTTTCTAACACAACTTTTGGTGGTTTTTGTATTTTTAGAAAATAATGTTTTAACATTTTCCTCAACATGTTTGTTTACTACAAATTTTGTTATTTTTCTAATCTGGAATTTATATGCAGAATATTATTTTATTTCCAAATTATGAAAATCTCTAGAAATATATTGATTGATATTTTTCTTTTTATAGTGCATCTTATCTTTTTAAAAAAGGAAAACATTTTAAGGACATTCTTTCTTTAATTGGCCTCTGTCTTTTTAAAGCAAATTCTAATCTTCTTTTTGCAAACAAGAGCGTAGCTCAACTAGCATAAATTCATACTATCAACCTCATGCTTTGAGTTTTGATTTCCCCACCCGACACTTTATTTACAATACCTCTTAAAAAAAAAAATCTAATCTTCTTCCAGGGTTGCCACATTTGTTGATTATCAGAAGAGTGTAATTATTTGTGATTAAATATTGCTACATTCTGATTTGTCTTGGCAACAGATTTGTTATTGACGGTCGTTTTCTGCATCGTGGGTTTTGTCAATCTTTGCCCACTTTATTTCTCTGTGCATATCCTTTCTATAAATAATTCAAATAACTTGAAGATACTACTTGTCTTGGGGGGGGGGGGGGGACGGGGGGGACTAAGGCATAGTTGAAGAGAATGGATTCTCGGTCTTAGAGGGAGCCTAATACTTCATACTCGAGACGGATTTCTCCACTTTAGAAAGAACCTAAGATTCATCATTGAGTTCACTAAGTTGCAAGGAAGATAATTAAATGGAGAACAGTATCACACATTATTGAAAGTTGAAGTATTCAATACTAATATTATCACACTTTAGGGAGCCTATTTCAATTGAGAGGGCGTCTCACAACTAGGGGGAGTCTAGGTGACTCGTGAGTTCAGCTTTACGTGAGTTACCTTTTAAAAAATGGATGAGTTTGTGCTTTTGCCCACAGTCATTTATCTATACTATAAATTTTAATAAATAAAAAACAATTAAAATTTCAATTTATCAAAGTAACTTTTAATTGATATATTGTTTTATCGAGATCAAATTTAAATTGCGATGTGATTTTCTTGTTCCCAAATGGACTTCTTCAGTTCTTAGAGGTTTACGCTCTACTCCGAGTCAAGACCTGCCTGATTTGGATTTGCACACATAGGATAAATGCCTCAATAGCATGTAGTAGTCAGAGTATTACAAATAATCACGTTGTAATTGATTAACATTTTAATATTAGTGGATTATCTTTCTTAGGCACACTGCCCCATAGATGTAGGTGGTTTATCACCAAACTGAGTCACAAATTCTTGTGTGCTTTTACTTGTTTTCTTGTTGTTGGTATTTTGTTGTTACAGTACATGTCAGTGCTTCCATTTAACATTCGTATTTCGAGTGACAAGTCATCCTATTGCGTTTTTCATTTATTGTAGTAGTTAAAGAGCCAAGAGACCCAAGGTGACTACGTCAAAATATTGCTTATAGCATCTCTTGACAATCCTGAGTTTGACGAATTTAGACCCACACTTTGATTGTTTTAGTATTTTATGAAATTAGGAAAGCATTGAAATGTTGTCACTAGCATGTTGGCAGTAATGTAGGTTTTTCTTTATACATATAATTTATTTTCTCTCCAAATTTATGCCATCGATTCGGGAATATGTAGCACGATTTCTTGAGAATTTTATGATTTTTTTTCTTCCACTTTTCATATTTCATATTGTGTAACAAAATCATTTGTGTATAGAATTTCACCATGTTGTGTCCAGTTAGAATTTGTATTTCTGATTCAAGGATTGGCCAATCAAATTGTAAGGCGGTTGACATTTAAGTTTCAGTTGTTTAAGTATTCTTTTGCTCTTGCATTCATTTTATATAAGCTTTAGTTGAATTAATTGCTTGTATATATATAAATTTTGAGATATATTTATCTTTAGTGGAAAAAGATCAATTGGCTCGTGTGTGTGTTTTTATGGCTTCATGACTACATTGCTTGTATGATAGAATTTAGGATAAAAGAAAAAAAAATGAAGTATTATCATGCGCAAGAATTAGTTGCAATGCTAGCTTTGTTATAATTAATAGACTTACGGGAGTTAAACTTATTCCTGAGTTTTTTGAGTTAGTTGGCTGAGTTCTTTGTAATAATAATTGATTTTATTTGATAAACTCTATATGAGAATTGTCATTTGACGAGACCAACATAAATTGGGAATCTCCGAGTAAAATTTGATTATTTTTTTGTATTTTTCTGTATTTTTCTTTCATTTCTTTTTCTTAATTATTCTTACAATCAAAACCCTTCCTATTTGATCATATTGATTTTATTTGTTTGGGCTAGTATCATAATATGACCAAGTGATATCGACATCTTAATCTTTGTTTAAAATCATATTTACAAATATTATTAATCTTTGAATAGAGGAAATAATTTCTTCGTAAATATGATTAATGAATGAAATAATTGCGCTAAGAGTGCGACAAATACATTACGATAACTAATCTATCACATATATATCTTTTTAAATGGCTTGGATTTTATTTTTAAGTTGAATTTGTGACATCTTAAATTTTTAGGTAATTTCTGTTGAAACATCTTGGATTATTTGTGTTATATTTTGAATTTAAGAGAATTAATTGAATTGTTGTGTTAAGGTAGATTGACTTAAATTTACGGTGGTAGTAGATTTAGTAATATTGGAGAAGATTTAGAAAAAGAATGTGTGATGCTTTCATCTGTATGCTCGCATGTTTGACAAGTCAAATCGGATAGCTCATGTTGCTGCCAGCTCTTGATACCGGCTGACATCCACAATTGATTCCATCCAGTTGTAGCAGCATGCCTCTGCGGGAGCCACGAAGTCACCACCATTACTGGCCAACCGCCCCGCGTTCTAGATTTGCTCAATCCCGATGCCGGAGTCGTGAGTCACTAATTCAGTGTCTTATTCTCTCCTTCCTCTCTCAACTGCGTCGCCAAGCCGTTCCTACGTTTGTTGTTTCGATCCAGTCGAATAGTTTGTTGCTGTTAAGGATATTAAGGATGTCAACACATAAAGTCTTACCTATCTATCAAAAGAATAGGACTTACTAAAGGAATAGGTTGGTCACAACCAAATCTCTAACCATTTGTATTTGTTGAGTTATTTTTGCATTCCCAAATTAGGGATTCCATATTGTATAAATACCTCACCTATGTACATTTCAAATACAAGAAATCATATAGGAAAACTTGGCTTGCCACTGTCGTTTGCTACCTATCGTCTACTTGATTGAGCTATCATTTACCTTGTCTAAGTTCTACCATCCGCAGCATGAGTCAACTCATATCCTTCAACCTCTCTTTTTTAACTTGGTATCAGAGCACATAATGACCAACATCAATCAAGAAAACCTGGGAGCCACCCTCGGCACAGCCAACTTTAGCGGCCCACCTTTAAACCAACTCCTCAATCAGATAACCTCCATAAAACTTGATCGAAGTAATTTCCTCCTATGGAAAAACTTAGAGCTTTCAATCCTTCAGAGTTATCGACTCGAAGGACACCTAAACGGACAAAATGTTTGTCCCCCAATGTTTCTGCAACCTACAGTCGGTGAGAGCATACTGATTGGATCGACTGGAGCAGGAGCTGCTCCACGCAGCACGGAAGGATGTTCTGGCAGTGGTGCTTCCAACTCATCGACGGCACTTGAGGTAAATTCTCAATATGAAGCGTGGATGGCTGTAGATCAACTTCTCCTCGGTTGGTTATATAACTCAATGACACCAGAGGTTGCCATTCAACTGATGGGATGTGAATGTGTAAAGGATCTATGGACCAGAATTCAACAACTCTTTGATGTTCAGTCTCGAGCTGAAGAATATTATCTGAGACATGTGTTTCAAACAACCAGAAAAGGTAATTTGAAAATGGAGGAGTACCTTTGAACTATGAAAATGAATGCTGACAATCTCGAGCAAGCTGGTAGTCCTATGCCACCAAGAGCTCTTGTTTCACAGGTACTACTAGGACTTGAGGAAGAATACAATACCATTGTGGCCACGATCCAAGGGACAGCGTCATGGCTTGATATGCAGTCAGAACTTCTCCTGTATTAAAGGAGATTGGAACATCAGACAAACCAAAAGATGACAGTAGGCTTCAACAAAGTCAGTAATGCATCAGTGAATATGACAAACACTAGACATGTCAACCAAAACAACAAGTCCTATAGCAACAATCAGTCTACTAGGGGAGGACAACGATGTGGTGGTGGCCAATGTCATAGGTCGAGGCAGGGGAAGAAACAACAACAAACCTGTGTGTCGAGTCTATGGGAAGGTGGGACATATAGCATTCTACTACTTCAACAGGTATAATAGAGATTTTGTTCCCAATTCTCCTCAAAACAAGGGATAACCTTTCCCCAACAATCAGACCAAAAACACACAACCTCACCCAACAGCCCTAGCCAATGTTTATGGGAGTAATCCCTTTCTGACAAGATAAGAAAACATGACTGATGCAAATTGGTATGCTGATAGTGGTGCCTCAAATCATGTGACCTCATACTTCAACAATCTTGGCAATTCGACTGAATACTAAGGTACTGAAGCAGTCACTGTAGCTAATGGTAATACTTTAGAAATTACTCATGTTGGAACTGCATGTCTGTCTAGTGATGCCTGTAATTTGAAACTAAATGATATGTTATGTGTGCCTACCATAGCAAAAAATTTGGTCAATATATCTAAGCTAACAAAAGACAATAACGTGTTTATTGAATTTCACAAGGATTACTGTCTTGTTAAGGACAAGGGTATGAGATAAATAATAATGAAGGGAATGCTTAAAGATGGACTGTATCAGTTAGAGGGTGCGGAAATCAACTCGAAGTCAATAGGAAACGGGGTACCATCGCAACCAGTGCACAAGAATAAAGATCTGTCTGCTCTAAGCATATCTTCGAAGCATACGGTGTCTAAGATTACATGGCATAGAAGGCTTGGACATCCTTCGTAAAAAACACTAGATTTTATTATCAAAAGTTGTAATCTCCCTATGTTATCTAATGAAAAGCTTAACTTTTGTGATTCTTGTAGCTATGGAAAATTGCATTCTTTAGTCTTCCCTAACTCTAACTCAAGAGAATCTGTAACCTTTGATCTTATACACACTGATTTGTGTGGTCCAACTCCTCTCTTGTCAACATATGGGTACAAATATTATTATATCTTTATTGATGATCACAGCAGGTACACATGGATCTATCCTCTCAGGTCAAAAAGTGATACACTGGCAGCTTTTCAACACTTTCTCACCATGGTACAAACTCAGTTAATATACTGATCAAGTTCTTACAGTCGGATAATGGCGAAGAATTTGTCAAGATACACAAAGTCTGTCATCAGCTTGGCATTGCTTCCAGATACACTTGTCCATGTACGTCAGCACAAAATGGAAGGGCTGAGAGGAAGCACAGACACATAGTTGAGACGGGCTAACCCTACTAGTACAAGCACATCTTCTCTTAAATCATTGGTGGGATGCATTCTTATACTACAATATGCTGATTAATGGCCTTCCTACCCCTATCCTAAATCGACAATCTCCAATGGAAGTGATGTTAAAAAAGAAGCTTAGGTTCGAGGAGCTTCGAATATTTGGGTGTGCATGTTTCCCCTGCTTGAGACCGTACAATGAACATGTACGTCCACCCGATTTTCTGGCTACCCTTCAGTCAGATCACACCGCACCAGTGACTCCATGCCCTCTACGTCCACAACCTCACTCTTACCAACTGTCATAACAACCCACACCCAATCACCAACTAATACCTCTACAGACAGCCCAGCCTACCCACATCCTTCCTTTGTTCGTCTACCCACCAGTTGTTTACCCAGCGATCGCTCACCCAACGATCATTCACCTACTGATAATTACCCGGTGATCATTTACCTACCACCCACTTACCCACTGATCGTATAACCACTGATCGTGTACCCTCCGATTGTTTCCACCTCACTCACCATCGCCTATCGCCCAACCCACCGATAGTTCACTTTCATCGTCCCCTACCCAATCTTCACCTGATACTATCCCACACCTTGTGCCCATGTCTACTCATCCCATGATTACTCGAAGAAAGGCAGGCATCTTCAAACCCAAAATACTGTCCTCCAAAACCCAAAAAGACTGGTCCCTAACCGAACCTACCCGAGTCAGTGATGCGCTCAAAACCACATAGTGGAACAAAGCAATGAGTGGTGAATTTCAAGCATTAATGAAGAATCAGACCTAGACTTTGGTTCCTCCATCACCGTTAATGAACGTTGTTGGAAATAAATGGGTATTCAGAATCAAACAGAGTTCTAATGGCTCCATTCTACGTTACAAGGCACGCCTCGTAGCAAAAGGCTTCCATCAAAACCCGGACATCAATTTCTTTGAGACATATATTCCAGTGGTCAAGGCACCTACCATCCAGATCGTCATTAGCCTTGCGGTATCCAAAGGGTGGCAGCTGAGACAGTTAGATTTCAATAACGCCTTCCTTAATGAAGTCCTCGATAAAGAAGTTTACATGCGCCAACCACAGGGATTTGTTGATCCTCAACTACCAAATCATGTATGTCGCTTACACAAGGCCATATATGGCCTCAACAAAGCGCCAAGGGCCTGAAACAACACACTAAAAATAGCACTATGTAGCCGAGGCTTTTAGAATGCTACGTTTGATACATCTCTCTTCCTATATCGGAGCACTTTTGCCTTGATACTCTTACTAGTATATGTTGGTGATATAATTATCACCGGTACTGATCAGCAGGCAATCAACAAGCTTGTAATAGCCTTGGACTCCAAGTTTGCTCTAAAAGATCTTGGCCAACTCCATTACTTCCTTGGAGTCCAACTGCACATTGTCCCCAATGGAGTTCTACTAAATCAAGAAAAGTATATCAAGGACCTACTTCACTGCCTTGACCTTAGAGATCGAAAATCGGCACCCTCTCCAAGTGTTCTAAACAAGCAACTCTCTATCTCCGATGGCACTCCTCTTGAAAATCCACATATCTATCGGAGCACGATTGGTGCCCTATAGTACTTAACCACCACGAGACCTGACATTACATATGCGGTTAATCATCTAAGCCAATACTTACAGAACCCTACGAACGTTCACTGGCAAGCAGTGAAGAGAGTTCTAAGATATGTCCATAGCACTCGACATTTTGGCCTCTATATTCAACATGGGTCCGACCTCTCTGTTTCGGCCTTCTCCGATGCCGATTGGGCAGCCAACATAGACGATCGAAAATTAATTGCTGCTTATTGCATCTTCTTTAGAGGTAATCTTGTCTCCTGGTCCTCCAAGAAACAATCCGTTGTCGCCCGGTTCAGCATAGAGTCTGAATATAGAGTGCTCGCTCATGCCTCTACAAAAATCCTCTAGGTGCAACAACTACTGTCTGAGATTGGTGTCAAACATAAGTCGGCTCAAGTTCTGTGGTGTGACAACCTCAGCGCCGGTGCTCTAGCTGTCAATCCGGTGTTTCATGCGTCGACCAAGCACATTGAGATCGACATTCACTTCGTTTGTGGTCAAGTCCTTCGTGGTCAACTTGATGTTCGTTATGTCCCATCCTTCGACCAAATCGCTGACTGTCTCACCAAGCCCTTAACACACTCACAGTTCTTCCACCTTCAATCCAAACTTGGTATAGTAGAACTACCCTCTCGTTTGAGGAGGGATGTTAAGGATATTAAAGATGCCAACACATAAAGTCTTGCCTATCTACCTAAAGAATAGGACTTATCAAAGGATTAGGTTGGTCACAACAAAATCTCTAACTATTTGTATTTGTTGAGTTATTTTTGCATTACCAAATTAGGGAATCCATATTTTATAAATACCTCACCTATGTACATTTCAAATATAAGAAATCATAAAGGAAAACTTTGCTTGCCACTGTCGTTTGCTACCTATCGTCTACTTGATTGAGCTATCATTTACCTTGTCTAAGTGCTATCGTCCGCAACGTGAATCAAGTCATATCCTTCAACCTCTTTTTTCTAACTGTTGCACCACTCAGCTCTGCCGCCATTACCTAGTTGTCGAAGTCTCGTTGTCGCTTCAGTCGCTGGAGTTTGCGGCTTGTTCCGTTTGAATTGGGTTGAAGATTCAAGGTATTTTGAGGCATTTTCTGGCGGTGTTGCAATCCATTGTCAATGAATATTCATTTTGGTAATTTATGAGGCTTGGTCTCCTTTGGGTTTTTTTTCAATGTGATGCCAAAAATTCGGGTTAATTCTTTATTGTTGATTGATGGTTAGGGGATTTTTTTAGTGAAACCTTGGATTAATTCTTTGTTTGACCTCTGTTTAGGGTAAGTGATTTAAGGTCTACTGAGGTGAAGTGTGTTGTGACTATTATGCTTTCTAGGTAAAAGACTAATTATAGGTCATGTTTTAGGTTTTGGATCAGAAAATTCATAAGCAAAGAGATAGAAACATTTGAATTTATTTAAAGAGACAAAAACGTTTGAATTTATTTAAGGTATGTAATCTTACTTCTGAAATCGCCATTAAGCTAGACGATATAAACAAGATGAGAGTATCTGATTTTGTTTGTGTAACATTGATAAGCATGATTGTTATATGAATAAAGAAATTTTATGACTTGATGACTGATATGTTTATGTGTGGGACCCTGAGACATGTATAATAATGTATGTTGAGAATATAAATGATGCCATGATAAATGTCGAGATTGTTCGTTTGCCCTCCTAACACCATTATGTTATAGCTCCATGGACCAACGGGTTCACAACTATATTATAGCTTTGTAAGCCACTAGTTCACCATTATATTATAGCTCTACGGACTGATGGGTTCACCATTACATTATAGTTTCGGGGACTGGCGAATTCATAACTATATTACAGCTTCGTGGATCGATGGATGCACAACCATATTATAGTTCTATGGATCGATGAGTTCACTAATATATTACACCTCTGTGGACCTACGGGTTCACAACCATGTTACAACTTTGTGTTAGGACGAGTTAAACCGTTCACTAGAGGACCATCTAAGTGTGACTAAAAAATTTTGTGTGTGTCCCATCTACATGTTTGGATTTATTGGACATAAATGGATAGTCTGATCATGCATTACTTACTGAGTATTTTTTTTACTCGTCTTTTATTATGATACATTTTTCAGGTAAAGGCAAGGAACATACCAGGCGCTTGGAGAGGAGATCTGTTGAAGGTGTCGTATGGGAAAAGTGTTAATGGTTCCGCTCAGTGTCATATTTTAATGAAACTTCAAATGTTTGAATTAAAACATTTGAGCTTTGAATTTCAAGTTTAATTGTTTTACGATTTATTTATATATTTATTTTCGGTGATTTAGAGATCCCGAATAAAATAATGTTCTATTATTTAAAACTATTATTTTACAATAAAAAGGTTGATAGTTTGTGTTTCAAAATTACATGCATGTTAGTAATGACACTGTTAGAGATCTTGAGAAGTCGGGTCGTTACTAAATTTATCAGACATATAGTGAAGAAGAAGTCAATCTATTTTGGATAGATTTAACAGTGTGAACATAAAGGGTAAATACACTCATAATATAATGTCTTATAAGTCTAAAAGACAACATCTTATAACCATAAAAACAGGCTGACAATAATAGAAACAACATATATTAATATCTCATACACTTACTAGAAATTATCATTATTAAAGATGAAAATAAAAGATGATAAATGTCGTATATAAATATATGTTTAACTCCACTATAGTATATCAAATATGCTCATTGTGGTTGTGTTAGATGAGATAAAGAAAGAGAAAGACTAATTCCTTGGAAGGGTAGGAAAAATTCGTTTTGGGACGGATTATAATTTAAGAAATTTAGGAAGTTTTAGTTTAGTCATATATGGTAATTCTGGTAATTTAGGAACCACAGGTTTAAACACATTCAGTAATTCACGTAATTTTAGGAGCTCAAGTTTTGGGAGATTTGAAAGTTTAGACATATTGGAAAAACCAAATTTAGGAATTCTTAAAACTTGAGGAAATTTGGAGAAATCAAGGTTAGGTATTTTTAGAAATTCATACAACTTTTGGAGTTCAGGAACATTAGGCTTTTCCAATGGTGGAAGGTGAGACAATGTAGGCAGACTCAACCTTCGATAGTGAAGGAAGCTCAAGCTTTGACAAATTGAGTATTTCTGACTTTGTTAGTACTCCAAATACTTAGGTTTAACAGGTAAAATTCCAAATTCCAAAATACTCTGATATTATCGATATACTATAGGTTTGTCAATTAAGCATATTAATGATATAATCTATATCAAGTATATTAGGGAAGTGATATACCTAAGGTTGAGTAAATATAGATTATTAACTATTGATATAAACTCAAGTAATATATATTGAGGTTGACACATGTAGCAAGATTAATTTCACACTTTGAAAGACACATTTTTAGCCTTAAAAGCTAACTATTGATATTACAGACATGTAGAGGAAGAAGAAATGTTGAAGATGGCGATCGGGAGAAAGCTTCTTTGAGATGAAGAAAGTTGTAGAGATTAATTTTCGAAAAGAGGGAGAAGGAAGAAGAATGAGACCACGATTTTATTTCTTTAGACTTCATCGGAGCTATTTGAGATTTTTTACTCTTTCTTTTTTCCTTTTTTCAGAAATATTAAAAAACCCAATTTTGACCTCTCTGACAGAAGATGGAGTTTCTTAGGAGTGTTGAGTTCTTTATTAACTCAACTAAGAAGGATAGAAGAAATACGAGAATTTATTCGTAATTTGAAAGGAGGACGAGTCACGTCGAATAACTGATGTTAAAAATTTATCCTTCCTAGAGGGAGCCAGTAAAAAAATTACTGCTTTTCTTTACTGCTTTCTAGCTTAGCTTTTTGTGTTTGTTTTTTTTTTTTTGGTTGTAGGTACCGACCCTAAAGAAGAAGAGTATCAATTTTTGTAGTGAGTTTTATCACCACACCTCAAAGACCGAGTACGAGAATAATTTTCTATTCTTTCTTTCTTGTTATCATTCTATATAAGCTTTCATTGATCATTGAATTGATATCTCAGTTGAATGGATTGTTTGTATATATACAAAATTTGAGATATAATTATCGTTGGTGGCCAAAGAGCAATTGGCTCATGTGTGTGTTTTTACTACTTTATGACTACATATATGATAGAATTTAGGATAAAAGATCAAAATGATCCGTTGTAGATATCTCTCATATTCATGGTTTTTTGAAGTAGTAGACTAAGTGCTTAGTAATAATTGATTTTAATTAGATAAGCTCGGTATTAGAATTGTAATTCGATGAGACCACCTTAAATCGGGAACCCCTTAGTAAAATTTGATTTTTTTTTTTTCGTAGTTTTCTTTCATTTACTTTTCTAAATTATTCTTACAATCAAAATCCTTTCTATTTTATCACATTGGTTCCCCTTGCAATTTGACATAGTATCACTTGTTCCACGAGCTAGAATAATCAACCTAGTTTTATTTTGGCTATTATAATAAAATAACCAATAGATATAGATATTTTTATCTCGTTTAAAATCATATTTTAAAATATTATTAATCCTTGCATAAAGGAAATAATTTCTTCACAAAAAAATTAATGAATAAATAATTGTGCTAAGTGCAAGTGCAGATACTTTGTGATAACTAGTCTATCATATATATGCCTTTAAATGGCTCGAGTTTGATCGTTAAGTTAAATTTATCAGACATACTAATTAAGAAAGTCAATCTGTTTTGGATAAATGATTTAGCAGTCTGAACATTAAGGGTAGAAGAAATATTCTATCAAAAATAATGTTTTATAAGTCTAGAAGTTAAGATTTATTGACATCCAATGATCATAGAAACACGCTGACAAGAATAAAGAATAATCAAGGAAATTTAGTAGAAAATGTATTAACTTGAGAAGAAAATCATGTAAAAAGATGAACTTTGTATTCAACACTTACAAAATTTGTTAATCCTAAAATATTATAACTCTAACATCTTTAAATGTAGGATTTAATGCAAAAAAAAATTGAGAAAGAAAAATGGTGCTACAGTCGTTGGACACATAACAAGATCAGCCAACCTAATCTTGCACGCTAAGAAGAATCACGCGTTAAAAAGAATCCTGAAGAAAGGAAAACGACAGATGCATTGTCTGTGGCCTGTCCAATCAAGGTGCAAATTGGGAATTGATTTGAGACAGACGCGATAGAACCAATAAATCTATGACGAACGTAGCAAGGTATGGAGTTAAATGCAAAGGTGTCGGATAATCATTAGAAAGAAGCTGAGAAACTTCCTTTGGACGCCTACAAATAGCCCAAATTTTACACGTTAAAAATGTTAGAACAAGAGATTAGTCCAAGCTCTGCCGAACTCTCTGCTTAGTTCTCCATAATCTTTAACCTCTCATTTTTCTCTTCAAGGTGTTCTAAGTGAAACCTCGGTCTTATTCTCTTATTAGAGGCAAAACTCCATCATTCTACATTGCCTACACAAGTTAAAATTGTCAACAATTGAAGCCAAAGGAAGCAAGAGATTGTGGCCATCGACTAAGCACTTCCATTTCTTGAACTTTCATTCCTTTATTTTTCATTAAATTTGTATTAACATATTGTTACCACAGCATATTCATTCTTAATATAAACTCTAGTCTCCATCATCTCTATTCTATCCATGTGTTCTCTTCTCTCCATCATGAGCAACTAATTTCTTAATGGGTTAGGACGAATAAACTAAAAGTCTCACAAATTTTGAATAAGTTGAAGTTCATCTTATTTAATGCATGCCTAATCTATTGCTTATATCCATCTGATCAATTGACTTAAGTAAAAGTACCTAACTACTTGAGAGAGTGTAGAAAATAACAAGTCTTTTAAGTGGTTTTTTATTGGGTTTTTTGGAAATTTAAAGGCCTAATGACATTATTGTAATTATTGAGCAGTGGCAAACTTGTAATTATCCCTATCTTCTCCAAAATTAGGGCATTTTCGTTTTGTCTTATTAGCTGAAGAGAAAATTGAGAGAAACGGCCAACTTGGACTTGAAGACAAATCTATAGCTGTCTGAAAGGGAGAGCCAAAAGCCGTCTGAAGCAATCCGTCCGCCATTATCTGTGGGTGACGAGTTCTGACGTGGGTGAGCATCCGCGGCGGTGGCTTGGGTGTCTGGCAAGATTGTTGGGTGTCGGCTTCGTGGAAGTGCAACGGTCGGTCAAAGAGCTGCTCGGCTGGACGGTGGTAGTAGCAGCCGATCAGATCCGATTTAGCACGTGGATTTGCTTGCAGATCTAGTTTTGGTGGTCTGTCGGTCAGAAGCGGGTAGCACACTGTTTTGGGCTGTTTAGCAGCGGGTTGTTCTCAGTTTTCAGAGGCGACGTTGTGTGCGGGTCTTTCTCGGTATCAGTTGATATTGAAATTACATATTGGTGATTTCGTTGATTATCTGTAATTTGTAAATTCTTGTATTGCTCATTAACAAATTAATTCAAGTTGGTTCTCAAAGTGGATGTAGACCAAACTGGTCGAACCACTATATATCTTGACATTCTTTACTGCTTTCGATTTATTTCTGCTGATTGTTTGCGTCTGTTTGGCCATCTAAGTTAGGTTCAGAAACTCTCACAGACAGCAAGTGGTTGTGGAATTTATTAAACAAGGAAAGAAGTAGTCTCAAAGATAAAGTTAACTTCTTGTCCAATATGACTTAAACGTGCATCTTAGAGATAAGATTTATGCGGCATGAAACATTGAAAGGTAAGTTTTTTCCTTTTGTAAGTCAAAGACGTCAATGGATACTTGTACATCACTTAGGTAAATGTTAATATTAGAAGTTAAAGTTAATCTTGATATTTTATAAGTCAGAGACATGAACGGATGATGTTTTGATTGAAGCTATAACCATTGGAGCTTTGAAGCTTTGGATCAAAGGACTTTTGGGTAAATATTTTAAAGTTTGTTGGATTTGAGTCTTAATCAATGGTTGCACAAATTTTGAACATTGAGTTTAAGGTTTGAAGCGTGATTTACGCAAGCAAGCATGAAGATTAGCTTGCTAGTTATTGGTTCAAAATTGATGGAAGGGGTTTCTTGACAACGGATTTAGCTCTATGTGTTATGCTTGGTGCATAATTGATTTTCGACTTAATGTCAATAGATTGAATTATTACAATACTTATATGTATGTATATATATGTTTCGAAACATGTAGTGCACCATGGTCTATGTGATAAGTCTGCGTAATGCAAATGTGCATATATGAGTCTCGGGCTATGGGATATGTACCCCCAATATGTGTGATAAGTCTATGTGACTTTGTATCATATCATCGTGTTGCAGTGATATATGTGAACCAATCTGTGTGATAATACTTCTATGTGAACTAATGCCATAACTCATGGGCTATTTTGCTATTTAAGTGTTGTGTACTGATGGTCTGTGTGACATGATTGTCTCAACACTTAAGTTTCTGCTTTATTTTATTGTGTGAGCACAATATACATGTGTTTGGCTATGTGACACGGTTATATATGGTGGAGACAAGATTAAGACACGATGCTGCTTTATGAGTCGGGAATTGATTGAGACAAGATTTTGCATTGTGATTTTTGTCTTGTCATAGATGTAGTTTTGAAATTTCTATTTTGTTTTAAATCTAATGTTTAAGGGATCCGAGTGAAATAAAATGTTATCTTTTAATATAGAGCTTGTTTTTCTTCTTGTTTTTAACTTCAAAGTTAGTTAAAATTGTATGCTTTTCTAAACCGTAAATTCATAGTAACAGTCAAGGGTCGTTAAAAAAATTGGATCCTTACAAAAAGTATGTTAAAAAATTAGGACTTGAAAAAGTACCGTTCATCCCAAATTTAAATCGAATATTATTCTTAGCATACATAAAACTAAGCTAGAAGGGACAAAGAAGAAACTAAACTAGAGATTGAGATATTTAGATGCAACAAGAGTGTTTTAGAAGGCTCAAGTTCAAATTTGAGCTAACTAGATATAAATTGAACAACAAAATCACGAAACAAGGAGTCCATCCCAATATGTATGAGGAGGAAGAGTCTCAACCACAAAAATGACTTTAAGAAATTGTTGTAGGAGTTAAAGAGCCAAGAGACTCAAGGTGTCTGCATCGAGATATTGTTTATAGCATCTCTCGAAGGTCTTGTGTTTGACATATTTAGACGCATACTTGAATTGTTTTAATATTTTATGAAATTAGGGTAGCATTGAGATGTTGTCACTAGCATCTTCTTTTATCTCCAAATTTATGACATGGATTAGGGAATCTTTAGTATGATTTCTTGAGAGCTTTATGATTTGTTTTACCATCTCTTTTCATATTTCATATTGTATAGAATTTCACCCAGACGTGTCTAGTTAGATTTCATGTTTTTTTATTCTAGTATTGGTCAGTCCAATTATAAGGCGGTAAGCATTTAAGTTTCAGTTGTCTATCCAAGCATTCTTTCTTTCATTCTATATAAGCTTTCATTAATCATTAAATTGACATCTCAGTTGAATTGATTGTTTATATACATACAAATTTCGAGATATATCGTCTTTAGTGGAAAAAGATCAACTGGCTTGTGTGTGTATTTTTATAATTAGTATTATCGTAGTATTTCCATCGTTCTTCTAATTTGTTACAAATTTCGAGATATGTCTACATATCTTGTACGATAGGACTTAGGATAAAAGAATAAAACTTGATTCGTTGTATCTATCTCTCATAATTAGTATTATCGTAGTATTTCCATCCTTCTTCTAATTTGTTACAAAGTTAATATGGAACATTATCCTGTGCAAGAATTAGTTGTAATGCTAGCTTTGTAATTATAAATTGACGTAGTATAGCTTTGTTAAACTTATTCATGGTTTTCTGAATTAGTAGACTAAGTATTTTGTATTAATAATCGATTTTATTAGGTAAGTTCAATATTAGAATTGTAATTCGGCGAGACCACCTTAAATTAGGAACCCCTTAGTAAAATTTGATTCTTTTTCTATGTTTTTCTTTAATTTATTTTTTTGAATTTTTCTCACACTCAAAACACTCCCTATTTTATTACATTGATTCTCTTGAAATTCGACATAGTATCACTTATTCCACATACTAGAAAAGTAAACGTAGTTTTATTTTGACTAGTATGACAATATGGCCAAGTGATATCAATATTTTAATCCTTGTTTAAAATCATATTTAAAAATATCATTAATCCTTGTATAGAGGAAACAATTTCTTCGCAAAGATAATTAAAGAATAAAATAATTGTAATAAGAGTCCGACATATATATTATGATAACCAATCGATTACATATATCCTTTTAAATGGCTTGAGTTTAATCTTTTAGCTGAATTTATCAGACATAGTGATGAAGAAATTAATCTATTTTGGTTAGATTTAGCAGTGTGAACATAAATGGTAAAATAAATATTCATTCATAATATGATGTTTTATGTCTACAAGACAACATCCTATAACCATAAAAACACAAAGACAAGAATAGAAACAACATATATCAATATCTCATACACTTACTAGAAATTATAATTATTAAAATTGAAAATAAAAGACGATAGATATCATATATAAATGTATGTTTAACTCCACTATAGTATATCAAATATGCTCGTTGTGGTTGTGTGGTGTGGGATAAAGGAAAAGAAAGACTAATTCCTTTAAGGCAGAATTGGTTTTTGGATATTGGATTTCAATTTAGGAAACTTAGGAAGTTCTGGTTTAGACGCATTTGATAATTCTGGTAATTTAGGAACCTTAGGTTCAATCACTTTCGATTGTAATTTTGGGAGCTCAATTTTTGGGAGATTTGAAACTTTAGATAGATTGGGGAAATCAAATTTAGGGATTTTTGGAACGTTAGGAAAGCTGGAGAAATCGAGGTTAGGTACTTTTGGCAATTCAGACATCTTTGGGAGTTCAGGAATATTAGGCTTTTCCAGTACAAGGCGAGAGAATGAAGGTAACTCAACCTTCGGTAGTGAAGGAAGTTCAGGCTTTGGCAAATAAGGTATTTCTGGCTTTGAAAGCACTCCATCTACCTTAGGTAATGATATCTCCAAGAGATGTCTTGCGCTCACTGTCATGATAAAAAAATCAAAGCTCGTCAACATAAAAGTACTAAGTATTAGAGGAAATGCAGAGGTTGAGAATGGATGAGTAGCCATTGGATTCGAAATCAACTAGATAAAAATAAATTTGCACAAAATTATAAATTATCTATCGTGAAATGGAGTTGACTTGATTATGTAAGTCGTGATGATCTCAACTTATAGCATGTAGAACCATTTATAGGTAAAAGGGAATAGTGGAAGAGAGCATATATCGGTTGTCATAGAAGAAATGATTGGTAGAAAAAGTGTTGGTTCAAATTTCCCACCTAATGAATATGACTATTCAAAGTTAATTGTAACAAAAGTTAAGCTCCAACCTGTACATGCATATTTTGCTATATATTGCAAGATACCATCTTATATCTTTATTCTCTAATAAGCTTTAATAATTTATTCTTTTATATGGAGATAAAAATTAACAATTGTTTATGTGATAGTTCAAATATACTTTATTTTCCCAATAAAATATAAATTAGAATAGTTCATTTATTTATGATGGTTAATCATTAAAGATAATGAAAAAATATTAATTTTAAGTAATTCCCAAAGAAAGAAAAAGATAATTAAATCTGGAAAAGAAAAAGAATTAAATCTTGAATGTAACTTATCCTCAAGTAGTTTCAAACGTGTCTGTACTTTTTTTTCTTCTTTTGTAGATTTAAAAAGGTGAAAGTCCAAAATCTCCTCTGTGATATACTTTAAGTTTGTCAGTTAAGAATATTGACCATATACAATATCAAGTATATTAGATACATGACAATGAGTAAATATAGATCATATGTAATTGATATAGCTCATTTTAATCATAACAAGTCAATCAAGTGATACATGTTTTAATTTCATTAATAGACACGTTTTTACCACTAAAACCTTATTTTACTTTTCTTTACTCATTTCATTCTTTTAACAAATGTAGAGGAAGAAGACCCCACAAATTAGGGAGTCGCCTTGCTTGATAGTTTACAATATGAGACTTGGGGAAAAGAAAAAAAAATATTTGCCCGCTAAGAAATATTTGAGCTCAAAGACAAAAGAGGCAAAAGAGTGAAAAAAATTGTTGATGAAAATATAAATATGTAATGCATATGCATATTTAGGGGTAAAATAGTTGTCTTTATTGTGATCAATTAGAACAACCGTGAGAAAAGAGTGGTATGATTCCGTACAGTGAATGTATGAAAGCTAGTAACCTTAAGTAAAAGGGAATGCAAGTCTAAGGATCCCATATGTGTTTTTATTCACCTTAGTCAAAATTTGATTGATTTAGTTGCTTAGTAATTGGTGCTTGAGCCATACTAGGGAAAAAAACGAGCTACGGGTTGAGTAAAACCTTCCCGAACTTGTAAAGGCCAAGATAGGATATTGTATGCTTACACACACGTAAGGGACGGATATTTAGTTTTAAATTCCTTGTTGATTGAAAGCATTTGAATGATATTTGTGAATATTGCCTTTATCTTTAGCCATGAGATTAGAGTCAGTAATTTCACCACATGATTCATATCTATATTTTGTTTAGCCTTGGTCGAGGATGAGCAATGTTTAGGTTGGACGTGTTTGTTAGCTCTCAAAAAGAGCTAATTTTATGCATCTAATCTCACCTGCTTGTTAGGTATAATATGTTTAAATATCTATTTTTTTAAGATCTTGAGAAAATCATGCATTCTTAGTTTTGCAGCTCATTCAGGATTATTTTTTAGCTATTGGGAGTAATATCGAGCCCCCTGAGATTCAAAGGATGTGAAAAGACTAAATTGCCCTTAAGAGGTTGGCACAACGTTGCCACACTCGACAACGTAAGACAAAATGCATCTCAAGATGGAAGCACCGCGTCGCTCCAAATATTGACGGAGAAGACGCATACGTGCAAGGTCT